>NC_055698.1:34103495-34266455 GCF_017639745.1 Melanotaenia boesemani | reverse complement strand
CACCCACACACACACACCACACACCTCACACACACACCACACACACAACACCTAAATACACCACACACAAATACACCACACATCTCACACACACACACACACACCTCACACACACACACACCCCTCAAAACACCTAAATACACCACACACACAACATCTAAATACACCACACACACACACATCACGCACCTCACACACACACACAACACCTAAATACACCACACACAAATACACCACACATCTCACACACACACACACACACCTCACACACACACACACCCCTCAAAACACCTAAATACACCACACACACAACATCTAAATACACCACACACACACACACATCACGCACCTCACACACACACACATCCACACCTCCCACACACACACAACACCTAAATACACCACACACACACACCACACACCTCACACACACACACATACACACCTCACACTTACACACACAACACCTACATACACCACACACACACACATACACACACCTCACGCACACACCCACACACACACACACACACAAACACTAAAATACACCAGACACAAATACACCACACCACACACTCCACACACACACCACAAACACACACACACACAACACTTAAAATACACTACACACACACACACTCCACACACATCCCATACACACACACACCACACACACTTCAAACACACCACACATACACACCCACACACCCCACACACACCACCCCATACACACACACCTCACTCACACACCTCATACACACTGCAGCAGGTGGGTTATTTGTTCGGTTTCTTGTTTACATGTTTTCAGTCTGCAGACGAGACCCCTTCAGGGGCCTGCAGTAAAAACACAAACCTGTCGGAGCTCCATCCCACAGCTGGCAAACGGTTTCAGGTGAACCTGGTTCTGTCTGAGCTCAGAGAGCAGCTGGGACTCCACCTGTGATCCAGGTGAGCTTGGTTCCTCCGCTCCGTCAGCTGGTTTCTGCGTCCAGGACTGTCGGCTGATCTGGTCCCTGAAGTTTCTTCCCAGAGCATCTTTCACCGACTGGCCCCGCCCCCTCAGGACTGCCTCCATTCACTGACTGTGGGATTTCTGCCCGCCTCCTCACGACTTCGAGTCATGATGCATTCACTGACTGAGGGATTTCCTCTCTCTAGACTGACTCTGTTGATATTTTCCTGGTGGTTTCTTCCTCCTCAGTGAGTGACAGCTGCTCCTCTTCCTCTCCTAACGTTGCCATGGCGACAGCTTCCTGTCCAATGGTTCTGGTCCATTTATCTCCTGGACTCCGGACGTCTCCGGCAGTCAGAAATCTGGCCTGCAGGTTCTGATTCCTCTCCTCACAGAGGTCTCTCGGTTGTGGGTCTGGTTTCCCTCGAACCCCTCCCCCTTCACCTGTAACTCAATGGAGGGTGGAGCAGAGTCACAATTCCATCAGCCTACTCACCGCTGAACCGGTGGAGCCGGAAGCTCATCTTTCTTCCCCTCATCTTCCTCCTGCTCCTCTTCCTCTGCTCTGGCCAACATGAACCTGCAGTGATTCTCTGACCTTTGACCTCCTGCTTGTTGCTCCTCGTTGACAGTCCCTTCCTCCGTCCCTCTTTCCTCCCTCCGGCTCCACCTTTTCTCCGGGTCCTGTTTCTGCAGCTCCGTCTCTTTCCCTCCATCCCACATGAACATGTCCTCGTCCCCTGCTGTCCTCTGCATTGTCCTCCTGAGCGCTGTAGTAATCCTCCAAGGCGCTGCTGTCACCGGATCCAACACTCAGGTACGGTGGACTCGAAGGTCTGTCGCTGCCGTCCATCTGAGTGGGAATGTCAGGAAAAGTGGGAGCGGACTTCCTTTCAGCCGGAGACGAGTCTGTGAGCAGCTGTTTGTTGAGGACTTCTCTGTGTTGGGAGATGGTAACTTGAGCGTCTGTCCCCCGGGACGTCCTGGAGACGGGAGGAGCAGGAAGGCTCCCAGACTCCATGTCATCCTGAACAAGACCAGATTTCAGCTCTGAGTCTGGAAAGCCGTGGCTGTGGATCTCCAGGTTTCTGTGAAGCTGAGCTGCAGCTGAGAATCGTTTGGTTCCGTCGCTGCAGGAGGAAGAAGGAGCATAGACTGCCGCACTGGGTGGAACCAGAAACTGGAGGGTTCTGGATGGAGCCGGTTCTGCTCCGGTTGCATCAGGTGGGCAGGTTAAGACCGAAGACGTGATCTCAGAGAGGAAGTTCTGTGGGAAAAGTGACTCATACATAAATCCATAAACCACGTCTTGGTTCCGCAGCCGGTTCTGTTGGTTCTGCTCATCTCTGACAGATGAGATTTCCTGACTACTGGGTCGGTTCTGCTGGTTCTGATCACTGTGAGTGTTCCCTGGTGAGTCCTGGGAAGCTGGAGGATGCTGTTGTCATGGCAAATGATTTGGACTACTGCTGCTCTGAGATCCAAGGAGTTGGACTGGTCCGGTTTCTGGCTGGTTTGAGTTTCTGAGTGTTGTGGACCAGATGGGTGGAACTGTCCGGTTTCTGGCTGGTTTGGGTCATGGGTGTTTTGTGGACCAGAGGGGTGGAACTGGTCCGGTTCTGGCTGGTTTGGGTTCTGAGTGTTTGTGGACCAGATGGGTGGAACTGGTCCGGTTTTTGGCCTGGTTTGGGTTCTGGGTGGTTTGGTGGACCGAAGGACTTGTGCTGAAGGGAGAGATCTTCAGAAGAACTGGACTGGTCCAGCTGCAGCTCGGCGATGTAGCAATCGGTGCCCTCAGAGGTCCTTCGGGTTCTGGTTGGGTGTTGGTTGGACCTGGAGTAGGGTACCGAGAGGGGAAAAACTGATCCCTGATGGTTCGTGGCCACAAGAGGTGGAGACGGGATGTTGAAGGTCTCGCTGGTGCTCGAGTTCTGGTGAGAGAAACTGAGCTGCCTCTTGGATCTGATCTGATCCAGATCCACCTGGCCGAGGTGAACTGGACTCTGTTGAGGAAATTGAGGAAGAACCTTTTTTTTACTGGAAAGAACCTGGATGTGGTGTGAACCCGCGGTGTCAAAACTGGATGGGTTTTTTGAAGACCTCCTGGACTAAAACACCCCCTGCTAAACGGATATTTAGAACTAGAAACTGAGGTAAAAGATTATTTAATCGCTGAAAATCCACTGACCTTTCATTTTAGTTTCTGGCTGAATTCTTAAATTTTCTTAATACTTTACTGGTTTTACTGCCTGTTGCTGGTTTATTCGTAAAAACACAGCTGAGCTCTCAGGTTGAACTTCAGTTTAAAGAGTAAAAAAATATATAAAAAATTCTGATGACATGGATCAATACTATAAAAATGATGGAAAAGAATAAAATATTTAAGTATGAAGAAAGGCTGCATTCCATTTCAAAACCTCCTGTAAATGGAAATGCAGACTCATTAAACACAACTATTATAATTATCACACCATGTTGAGCAGCTTCAAGGCTGGTGTCACAGTTATAACCTTTAAAACCTGATTTTACTCTGACAAGAACCAGTCAGCAGAAACCTGATGCTTTAACCCAGTATAAACCAGTCTGTGGCAGCTTTAATCGCAGTATAAACCAGTATGTAGCAGCTTTTAATCCCAGTATAAACCAGTCTGTAACAGCTTTTAATCCCAGTATAAACCAGGTCTGTAACAGCTTTTAACCCGTATTAACCAGTCTGTAACCAATTTTAATCCCAGTACGAACCAGTCTGTAGCAGCTTTTAATCCAGTATGAACCAGTCGTTAACACCTTTTAATCCAGTACAAACCAGTCTGTAGCCGCTTTTAATCCCAGTATAACCAGTCTGTAACAGCTTTTAATCCCAGTATAAACCAGTCTGTACACAGCTTTTATCCCAGTATAAACCAGTCTGTAGCAGCTTTGAATCCCAGTATAAACCAGTCTGTAACAGCTTTTAATCCAGTATAAACCAGTCTGTAGCATCTTTTAATCCCAGTATAAACCCGTCTGTAGCATCTTTTAATCCAGTATAAACCAGTCTGTAACAGCTTTTAATCCCAGTATAAACCAGTCTGTAGCAGCTTTTAATCCAGTATAAAACCAGTCTGTAGCAGCTTCTAATCCCAGTATAAACCAGTCTGTAGCATCTTTTAATCCCAGTATATAACCAGTCTGTAGCAGCTTTTAATACCAGTATAAACCAGTCTGTAGCAGCGTTTTATCCCAGTATAAACCAGTCTGTAGCAGCTTTTAAATCCCAGTATAAACCAGTCTGTTGCAGCTTTTAATCCCAGTATAACCAGTCTGTTGCAGCTTTTAATCCCAGTATAAACCAGTCTATATCAGCTTTTAATCCAATATAAACCAGTCTGTAACAGCTTTTGATCCCGGTATAAACCCAGTCTGTTGCAGCTTTTAATCCCAGTATAAACCAGTCCTGTAGCAGCTTTTAATCCCAGTATAAACCAGTCTGTAGCAGCTTTTAATCCCAGTATAAACCAGTCTGTATCAGCTTTAGATCCCAGTATATACCATTCTGTCGCAGCTTTAATCGCAGTATAAACCAGTCTGTAGAAGCTTTTAATCCCAATATAAACCAGTTCTGTAACAGCTTTTAATGCCAGTATAAACCAGATCTGTAGCAGCTTTTAATCCCAGTATAAACCAGTCTGTAACAGCTTTTAATCCTAGTTATAAACCAGTCCTGTAGCATCTTTTAATCCCAGTATAAACCAGTCTGTAACAGCTTTTAATCCCAGTATAAACCAGTCCTGTAGAAGCTTTTAATCCCAGTATAAACCGTCTGTAACAGCTTTTAATCCCAGTATAAACCAGTCTGTAGCATCTTTTACCCCCAGTATAAACCAGTCTGTAACAGCTTTTATCCAGTTTGAACCAGTCGTTAACAGCTTTTAATCCAGTATAAACCTGTGTTTAGCAGCTTTTAATCCCAGTATAAACCAGTCTGTAGCAGCATTTAAACCCAGGATAACCAGTCTGTAACAGTTTTTAATCCCAGCGTAAACCAGTCGTTAACAGCTTTTAATCCCAGTATAAACCCAGTCTGTAGCAGCTTTACAATCTCAGTATAAAACATTCTGTACCAGCTCTTAATCCCAGTATAAACCAGTTTGTTAAAACCTTTTAATCCCAGTATAAACCAGTCTGTAGGAGCTTTTAATCCCAGCATAAACCAGTCTGTAAACAGCGTTTAATCCCATTATAAACCAGTCTGTAGAAGGCTTTTAATCCCAGTATAACCAGTCTGTACCAGCTTTTAATCCCAGTAATAAGCCAGTCTGTAGCATCTTTTAATCCCAGTATAAACCAGTCTGTAGCATCTTTATCCCCCAGTATCAACCAGTCCTGTAACAGCTTTTAATCCCAGTATAAACCAGTCTGTAGCAGTTTGTAATCCCAGTATAAACCAGTCTGTAACAGCTTTTAAGTCCCAGTATAAACCAGTCTGTAGCAGCTTGTAATCCCCAGTATAAACCAGTCTGTAGAAGCTTTTAATCTCAGTATAAACCAGTCTGTAGCAGCTTTTAATCCCAGTATAAACCAGTCTGTAGCAGCTTTTAATCCTAGTATAAACTAGTCTGTAGCAGCTTTTAATCCCAGGATAAACCAGTCTGTAGCAGCTTTAAATCTCAGTATAAAACAGTCTGTACCAGCTTCTTAATCCCAGTATAAACCAGTTGTTAAAACCTTTTAATCCCAGTATAAACCAGTCTGTAGGAGCTTTTAATCCCAGCATAAACCAGTCCTGTAACAGCGTTTAATCCCAGTATAACCAGTCTGTAGAAGCTTTTAATCCCAGTATAAACCAGTCTGTAACAGCTTTTAATCCCAGTATAAGCCAGTCTGTAGCATCTTTTAATCCCAGTATAAAACCAGTCTGTAGCATCTTTACCCCCAGTATAAACCAGTCTGTAACAGCTTTTTAATCCCAAGTATAAACCAGTCTGTAGCATCTTTAATCCCAGTATAAACCAGTCTGTAACAGCTTTTAATCCCAGTATACACCAGTCTGTAGCAGCTTGTAATCCCAGTATAAACCAGTCTGTAGAAGCTTTTAAACCCAGTATAAACCAGTCTGTAGCAGCTTTAATCCCAGTATAAACCAGTCTGTAGCAGCTTTTAATCCTAGTATAAACTAGTCTGTAGCAGCTTTTAATCCCAGGATAAACCAGTCTGTAGCAGCTTTTAATCCCAGTATAAAACCAGTCTGTAGCAAGCTTTAATCCCAGTATAAACCAGTCTGTAGAAGCGTTTAATCCCAGTATAAACCAGTCTGTAGCAGCTTTTAATCCCAGTTATAAACCAGTCTGTAGCAGTTTTTAATCCCAGTATAAACCAGTCTGTAGCAGCTTTAAATCCCAGTATAAAACCAGTCTGTAACAGCTTGTAATCCCAGTATAAACCAGTCTGTAGCGGCTTTTAATCCCAGTAGTATAAACCAGTCTGTAGCAGCTTTTAATCCCAGTATAAACCAGTCTTGTAGCAAGCTTTTAATCCCAGGATAAACCAGTCCTGTAGCAGCTTTTAATCCCAGTATAAACCAGTCTGTAGCAGCTTTTAATCCCAGTATAAACCAGTCTGTAGAAGCTTTTAATCCCAGTATAAACCAGTCTGTAGCAGCTTTTAATCCCAGTATAAACCAGTCTGTAGCAGTTTTTAATCCCAGTATAAAACAGTCTGTAGCAGCTTTAAATCCCAGTATAACCAGTCTGTAACAGCTTTTAATCCCAGTATAAACCAGTCTGTAGCAGCTTTTAATCCCAGTATAAACCAGTCTGTAGCAGCTTTTAATCCCAGTATAAAACCAGTCTGTAGTGGCTTTTAATCCCAGTATAAACCAGTCTGTAGCAGCTTTTAATCCCAGTATAAACCAGTCTGTAGCAGCTTTTAATCCCAGTATAAACCAGTCTGTAGCGGCTTTTAATCCCAGTATAAACCAGTCTGTAGCGGCTTTTAATCCCAGTATAAACCTGTCTGTAGCAGCTTTTAATCCCAGTATAAACCAGTCTGTGGCAGCTTTTAATCCCAGTAATAAACCAGTCTGTAGCGGCTTTTAATCCCAGTATAAACCAGTCTGTAGCAGCTTTTAATCCCAGTATAAACCCGTCTGTAGCGGCTTTTAATCCCAGTATAAACCAGTCTGTAGCAGCTTTTAATCCCAGTATAAACCAGTCTGTAACGGCTTTTAATCCCAGTATAAACCAGTCTGTAACGGCTTTTAATCCCAGTATAAACCCGTCTGTAGCAGCTTTTAATCCCAGTATAAACCAGTCTGTAGCAGCTTTTAATCCCAGTATAAACCAGTCTGTAGCAGCTTTTTAATCCCAGTATAAACCAGTCTGTAGCAGCTTTTAATCCCAGTATAAACCAGTCTGTAGCAGCTTTTAATCCAGTATAAACCAGTCCGTAGCAGCTTTTAATCCCAGTATAAACCAGTCTGTAGCAGCTTTTTAATCCCAGTATAAACCAGTCTGTAGCAGCTGTCAGATTATGAGGCTAAAATGATGTAAAATAAATGTATGAATAGATTTAGCAGCATAAAGGCCGACTAGTGGAAGAAAGCAGAATTTATTACTAACAGAACTTTGCAGAAATAACACACAGATCAGATTCTATTCTATTCTACAGTCATTTAGCAGACACCTTTATCCAAAGTGACTTACATTTGAGAGGAAGAACAACACAAGAAAGATTTAAACAAGGTGGGACGTCATCATTAAGTGGTAGTCAGACTGCTGTCTACCATTTAATTATGACTTTCTATCTTGTTGTCTCACTCCTATAATGGATCATTGCGGATTTACCAGATAGTCTCTGAATAAATATTTAGTGGCTGGATTGTAAATCTTCTGGATGGGATAGAAATGCCTGGAAAACCTTGATAGATCACCTAAAGGGTAGTTATCCTCCACAGTTTACCCCACAGAGCTACACACCACCGCTCCTGATGGAGGAAGTGGAGCTTGGGGAGATTTGATGGATGTTTACGGGTTAAAAAACATGACAGCAAAGATTTAAAAATATGTTCTCATACTTCAGTATAAAGGAAAGAATACAGAATAAAAGAAACCATCCTTCCAGTTTTTCAGTGAAGCTTCAGGTTTTAGAAATTCTGCTCATCTGATTTTCAAAAAGTTTAGTTTGCATCTACATCCTGCTGTGTAATGAAAATCATGATGGTAGAAATGTCTTCATACATTGCCCAACCTCTGCAGTGTCAGATGACCCTGGAGGACAGTCGTCTTACCTCATCTTGATGGGCGGAGCTATGAAGGCTGGATGCACTGCTCCAAATGTTCTCCTCATTTTTCTTCTTCTTTCTCAGGGTGATGGAGACCATGGGGAACCTTCTAGGTTTCCTGAGGTCCAACTCAGAGAAGCTGATGTGTTTGTCCTGAAAGGAAGACGAGGAGTGAGACAACCGCCAGGAAGAGGACGGACAAGAGACAAGAGAATCTGTAGATGGTTACTAGTAATGGATCAATAAGTGTGTGATAGATAACTGAGATTGTTTCTGTGGTTAGGGTGGAGCTACTCCATCTTCAGACATGCGGAGGACTGACGAAGCCAGTTTCAGAACCAGCCAAACTGTTTTCCCATCCACTTTTGGTCCAGAGGAGACGGAAGCATCATGTTTCTGACCTGCTAATGTTCAACCTGACTAGCAGGGTCGTTCTGGGACTTCTCCAGACTTCTGTTGCTCCATCTCAAAGGTTTCTGGAAACAGTTCTGGAAGACTGGATCATAAAACTTCAGCCTGTGTGGTGATTCACGTTCAATCTACAAAGTCTTTGTCTGGACCAGACCCGACCTGAGTTTAACTTCTCACGGACTAAATGCTACAGCATCACCTGGAGTTGGTCTGACCTCCAGCAGACGGAGCATCATCACCTTTCAGGCTAGTTAATTGTCCTGGTGAGTCCAACGACCTTTGAGACTAAAATCAGAAGAACCAAATATGGTCACAAAGTGGATGCATGTTCCTCCAAATCCTTCAGATCATGTTTCATATTCTGATGAGTGATATGACCACCACCGGCTGGAGTTTAAAACTGGAAAAACATTCATAGTAGTGTTTTAGGAAGTCCTTTCCAGAAGCATCCACAGTGCTGCTCGGCAGAGCACTGGCGCCATCTTCTGGTGGTTTATTTCACCTCCTTTATCGCTTAAAAAACAAGTTGAGGACTTTGTGTTAGTGAGACTGAACTGGAAACAAAGGAAAGTCTCTGCAGACACGTCTGAACACTGAATGTTCTGCGTGTGGAGCTTGGAGGAGGGAGCGTCATCATATGGGGATGAGAGCACAAGTGTCTGGATGCACCAAAACATTCCAGGATGAAAACCATCCAAAGGACAACAGCTGTTGGTCTGACTGAAATCCAGTCAGCAGGTTTCAGGTTGAACACATAGACGAGGTTTACGTCTGTCATTACCAACCACTTTAACGCCGGCTTTGTGGGCGCGCTGCCTGAGAATGTTTGAAAGTGTAATGGCTCATAATTAAGCTGAAAGAGCCGGAGGGTTTCAGGTAACAACACCTAGATGGAGCGACCGTTGAAGAAGGGTGGGGTGGGTGGGGATGATTTAATGCAGGAGAGGCCACAAAATTCCCCCTGAAGAAGTTTCCTGCTCAGACATGTTGGTCATGTCAGAGAAAGCTTCAGCCTTTCAGAAAAAAATAGATGTGGATACAGCCAAGAACACCAGCCAACGAGAAGACCGGCAGGATCGTTTTAACCCCGGTTCGGTGTCTTAATCCCAGTTCATCGTCCTTTAATTCCGGTTCATTGTCTTTTAATCCCGGTTTCGGGAGTATGGAGTGCTGGACCCCCTTGTACGAGCTGACCGGTCCCTTTACGACCGGTGCCAGAGCTTGGTCCGCATTGCCAGCAGTAAATCAGTCGTTTCCAGTGACAGTTGGATTCCGCCAAGCCTGCCCTTTGTCTCCGATTCTGTTCATAACGTTTATGGACAGAATTTTCTAGGCGCAGCCGAGGTGTTGAGGGGATCCGGTTCGGTGGCCTCAGGATTGGGTCTCTGCTCTTTGCGGGTGATGTGGTTCTGTTGGCTTCATCGGGCCGTGATCTTCAGCTCTCACTGGAGCGATTCGTAGCCGAGTGTGAAGCAGCTGGGATGAGACCATGGTCCTCGGCCGGAAAAGGGTGAAGTGTTTTCTCCGGGTCGGCAATGAGGTCCTGCCCCAAGTGGAGGAGTTCACATATCTCAGGGTCTTGCTCAGCAGTGAGGGAAGGATGGAGCGGGCTGTCTGGCCTCAAAACTTCTATCCACCCACATTTAGTTAAAAAAAAAACAAACAAAGATGCGTCTCTCATCGTCTTCTGGAAGCAGTTTTCCCATCCAAAATCACAAATTTCTACCATCTGCATGGGTTAGATGGACAGATGAGAAATATTGGTTCTTTTTCTTCTTTCTTAAGCTCCAGACAGAAAACGTCCCTTCGTGTAATAAGCTGCTGCCAGCAGGACCAGACATGGAGGGAAGAGGCCTGGATGCAGCCTCTGCATGAAGTTCCTCTGGTTTCAGAGCCAGTAGCAAGAGGTCTGGAAAAAGAACTGTGTTAATGCGCGATAATAACGTATTAACCTGCCCAGCTTGTAATAAAATAAAAATGTTTTGGTCCAACATGAATCTTTACCTCATGTGGATCTTTCACAACCGACTAGATCTATCAGAACTCATTAGGATGGAGCGGAGCTGTCCTTGTACAATCCTGGTTGGTTGCTTCTGGGTTCCAGGTAGGTTCCTGGGTTACCTCATCTTGTTTACAGAGGACCAGAACACCTACTCTTCAGCCAGACCCCAGCCCGAAGGGAGAACCTCATCCCAGCATGAACAAGAATCACCAGCCTATGGGATCCTGACAGAACCTCAAAACTCTGTTATGGTTCTGTTAGGACCAATGGGATTTTTCAAGATCAACAGGAGATTTCAGGAGAGACAAGATCTTGGAAGACAAACTTGATTTATCAGAAGTGACTACATCTATCAGGATCGAGTGGATCTATCAGGACTGACTAGACCTTTCAGGTTTTTCTGGAAGGTCTCAGGGTCACTGACCTTTGCTCTGGACTTAATTTCTGAAGAAAGAAGACGACTTCTTCACAGTGACGTCAGATTCTTCATCCTCTTCAGGGTTTCTGGACTCAGCAGATCTGAAGGAAACAGAACTTTAGCTTGTAGAAATGTGGAGAACCTTCACCCGCTGTATCCATTAGCATCTCACAGCAGAGACCTGCTGAAACACTAGAGAACCTCCTGTGGTGGACTAAAATCTATCAGGACAAATTTATTTAAATGAACATTTTTTCATCTTTTTCTCATTGTAAAAGAAAGAAAAAGAATCGATTAAAATCGGAAATCGGATTTGGTTAAAAATATTTATTTTTAGGCCATATCACCCAACCCTAGAACCAGATGTACAAAACCAGGGTCTGAAGAACCAGAGTCTGAAGAACCATATGTACAGAACCAGGGTCCAAAAAACGAGTGTCTGAAGAACCAGAGTCTGACAAACCAGATGTACAGAATCAGGTTCTGAAGAACCACAGTCTGAAGAAAGAGATGAAACCTGAGCTCCTTCAGACCTACACAGCTGTCTGATGAGGTTTACTCCACCCTCCCTTCACACTCAGACTTCTCCTTACTGTCTGTTAATGAGGCTACAGAAACACTCTGCTCCTCTCTCGCCTCCTCTCTGGACAAACTCTGTCCTCTGGTGTCAAACCAAACAGACAAAACTCTCCCAGTCCATGGCTCACAGAGGTTCTAAGGGAGCACAGAGCCGGACTCAGGGCTGCAGAAAGAAAGTGGAGCAAATCAAAAGAGCACACTGACTTGTCTGAGTAGCAGCAAAAACCTGAAACTTTCACATCCAGCCTAAAGGCCAGCCAAGAAAACCTTTTATCAGAACAAGATCCGCAATGCCTCCCAACACACGACATGTTCATGATGTTTAACTCTCTTCTGTCTCCACCACCTGCTCAGCCTCCCACTGTGCTGACTGCAGAAATGTTTGCTTCCTACTTCACTGAAAAGGTCGCTACCATCAGTAACCAATTCACTGAGCCTTGACCAACTCAGCCTTACCAAACCAGCTACTGGTGCCTCACTCTGCTCCTTCCGCTCTCTAAATGAGGACCAAGTCTCAAACCTCTAGTCAAACTCAACAACCACGGACCCTGTCCTCTTGATCCTGTTCCTCTGACATCCTGCAGAGCATTTTACCTACAATCAAACCTGCAGTAATACCCATATTATCAACTCCTCTCTTAATCGGTGTCTTTCCTTCTGCCTTCAAGCAAGCTCGGGTTCCCTGCTGCTGAAGAAACCCACACTCAACCCAGCCCAGGTTGAAAACTACCGGCCGGTCTCACTGCTTACATTCATGGCTAAACTACTAGAGCGTGCCGTCTTCAGTCAGGTCTCACAGTTCCTCCAAGACAACAACCTGTTAGATCCATATCAGTCTGGATATAGGCAAGGTCGCCTCTACTGAACCTGCTCCTCCTGTCAGTTACTGATTCCCTACGGGTTCTATTCTATTCTATTCTACAGTCATTTAGCAGACGCTTTTATCCAAAGCGACTTACATTTGAGAGCAAGAACAACACAAGCATGAATTCAAACAAGATGGGACGTCATAATTAAGTGTCAGACCACTTTGAGTCCAGCTGGACCTAGGTGCTGTCATGTAGTGCTAGTGCAGTGAATAATTTTTTTTTTTTTTTTTTTGTAGTCATTTTAAGTAAATACAGGATCACGATTCATTCATCAAACAATATCAACATGGTCATAAGTGCATGATTTCATCACACAATATCATCTTGGGCATAAGTGCACGCAGCTTCTTCAGTGCTTGGTTGAGCCAAAAAGCCTTGACAAATCTTTCTAGCGTATTTAGTTACGCTAAATGTTGGAAATGCTCCTTAAACAACTGAGTCTTTAGCTTAGTCTTAAAAGTGGATACGGACTCTGCGGCTTGGACGGAGTTTGGTAGATCGTTCCACCACCGGGGAACAACAGAGGAGAAGAGTCTAGCTACTGATGTGGCGCCACCTTGTTGGTGGGAGCACTAGGCGTCTTTCACTGGCAGAGAGTAACTGTGGAGAGGGAGTGTAGCTCTGGATTAAGGAGTGGAGGTAGACCGGAGCCGTTTGGGTTATTGTTTTGTAAGCCAGAAGCAGAGCCTTGAATTTGATGCGCTGCAACTGGAAGCCAGTGGAGAGCGATTAGCAGCGAAGTGACATGAGGTCTTTTGGGCTGGTTGAAGACCAGACGTGCTGCTGCATTCTGGATCATCTGTAGAGGTTTAACTGAGCATGCAGGCAGGCCAGCCAGTAAGGAGTTTGCAGTAGTCAATGCGTGAAATGACCAGAGCCTGGACCAGGAGCTGGCCGTGTGTTCAGTCAGGTATGGTCTGATCCTCCTGATGTTGTAGAGAGCAAATCGGCAAGACCGGGAAACCGAGGCAACATGGTCCTTTAAGGTCAGCTGGTTGTCTATCATGACACAAGATTCCTGGTAGAAGACGTAGGCACAAGTGTGATGGAGTCAAGCTGCACACTTATCTGTGGCGGTAAAGAAGGACTGGCTGGAAAGACAATAAGCTCAGGTCTTGGACAGATTTAGCTGAAGGTGGCGATCCTTCATCCATGCGGAGATATCAGAAACATGCTGATATTCACATTGAGACGTTGTGTCACTCAGGTGGGAAAGAAAGGAAAAGCTGAGTGTCATCTGCATAGCAGTGGTAGGAGAAACCATGAGAGCTATTGACTGCACCGAGTCAGGATGGTGTATAGTGAAAAGAGAAGAGGGCCGAGCACCGAGCCCTGAGGCACCCCTGTTGTCAGCCCATGTGATCTGGACCTCGCCCCCTCACCAAGATACTTTGAATGGTCTTCCTGTGAGGTAGGATGTAAACCACGAGGAGGACAGATCCTGAGATACCAAGCTCCGAGAGTGTGGAGAACAGTATATGATGGTTGACCATGTCAAAGGCAGCAGACAGGTCCAGCAGTATAAGGACTGAGGATTGACCAGTGGATCTGGCAACCCTCACAGGGAGATCCTTCAAAGTATCTTGGCGAGGGGCGTATCCAGATCACATGGGCTGACAACAGGCTTGGTCATTTCACGCATTGACTACTGCAACTCCTTACTGGCTTGGCCCTGCCTGGCATGCTCAGTTAAACCTCTGCAGATGATCCAGAACGCAGCAGCACGTCTGGTCTTCAACCAGCCCAAAAGAGCTCATGTCCCTCCGCTGCTAATCGCTCTTCACTGGCTTCCAGTTGCAGCGCATCAGATTCAAAGCTCTGCTTCTGGCTTACAAAACAATAACCCAAACGGCTCCGGTCTACCTCCACTCCTTAATCCAGAGCTACACTCCCTCTCCACAGTTACGCTCTGCCAGTGAAAGACGTCTAGTGCTCCCACCCACAAGGTGGAGCTCACATCAGTAGCTAGACTCTTTCTCCTCTGTTGTTCCCCGGTGGTGGAACCATCTACCAAACTCCGTTCCGATCCGCAGAGTCCTTATCCACTTTTAAAAGCAAGCTAAAGACTCAGTTGTTTAAGGAGCATTTCCACACTTAGTTTAACTCTTCTACTCAGAATGAGTTAGAAAGATTTGTCCAGCTCTTTGGCTCAACCAGGTACTGAAGAAACTGCTGGACTTATACCCAAGATGATATTTGTAGGATGAAATTGTGATATTGTATTTAAAACAAAATTACTTACAAAAACAAACAAAAAAAAAAAAAACATACACACCACACACAAAAAGGCACTGCCTCTAGCGCTACATGACAGCACTTGGTCCACCTGGACTCCAGCAGTCTGACTATCACTTAATTATGACGTCCATCTTGTTTGAATTCATGCTTGTGTTGTTCTTCCTCTCAAATCTAAGTCACTTTGGATAAAAGCGTCTGCTAAATGACTGTAGAATAGAATAGAATAGAATAGAATAGATATATAGACCAGGGTCTAAAGAACCAGAACCTCATTTATCAAAGCTTGCAGAACAAAAACCAGCATACGCTAAATATAGTTTAACTTTTTGGGATTTATAAAAACCAAACATGACAGGAAAATGTTTCTACCTCCACAGCAACTCTGATCCAGGCGTACGCACAAAATCTGGAAAAACAGGAAACAGCGACACCAACGGTCCAGAAATAAAACCAAGAAATGATGTGAAATGTGAGACATTTGTACACAATCCACTATTACCTTCCACACCACATGTTTACATATTAAAGCTGTTTGCAGACATGAATAAAGACACATTCCATATTAATCCTCCTAAGAGCCACGCTTGGGAAAACCAGGATTTCCAGGAAAAGGGAGATGATGTTAATAAGAAGCTCAACACTAAAACAAGTTCTGTCATTGTGAAACAAAACTTCATGTTATAAAACCCATCCAGATAAATAAGGAGCCAGTCTGCTGCCAGCATGTAGCAGCCAGTGTGGAAAGTAGCTTTGGTCCTCATTCCAGCAGAGCGGGACCAGACTGGAGGCTGGAGGTCTAGAAGTGATGCTACGCTAACGAAACACACAAGAGGAGGATTTCCTTTATTTACTCTTACACAATGTTTTTACTGTTGTCCTCATTTCTGTCCAGAAGATCGTTATTTCCCACAACTCCTCGTCCACCTCATTAATAGCGGTGATTGTGTCCCTCTGCACCGCCCACCCAACTGGAACACTGCCCACCCAGATGGAATACCACCCACCCAGCTGGAGCCCCGCCCACTCAGCTGGAGCCCCGCCCACTGAGCAGGAGTCATGCCAACCAGCTGGAACACCCAGCAAACTATAAAGAAATGTTATTTAACACTAAATAAACTGCTACCAGTCTCAGATGTATCTGCACATGTTCATTTTATACATTAAGACAAATTACTACATTACCGGCATCATTAATGTTGTTTTTACAAGGTGATTCCTCCCTGTGGGATCGAACTTCCATCTCCTGCATGGCAGACGGATGTTCTACCGACCGAGATATCCAGTCGGATGTTCTGATGTCTCTGCTGTGTCATCCCTCTGATACTGATGACAGCGTCTCCACCTGCCTGCCACTATTCTGTCTTTCTGACACCAGTAATGTCCACGCCGTGTCCATCAGTTAAACATTTTTACCTTCTCCAACGTGGTCCATCAGGATCTCACACCCTGAAATATTCCACTTTTCCCTTTTTTTCCCTCCCAAGCCGTCATGGAAATGATGGGATGAATATGTATTACAGGCGTCCGCCTGAACATTTATAGCCACCATGTGGGCGGAGCAAGGCGTCCCTCACCTGCGCCACTTTAGAGTTGGTTCTGGTTTATAAACAGAAACAGGTGGAGGATGTGCGTGTGCACACTTTGATAAATCTAGAAGTTGATGTTTGCTGCAGACGCCGCCTGTAGTTTGCTTTGCTACACACAGTCTGATAAATGAGACCCCTGGTCTGTAGAACCAGGTCTGTAGAACCTGGTCTGCCAGAACCAGGTCTAGAACCTGGTCTGTAGAACCTGGTCTGCAGAACCAGGTCTGTAGAACCTGGTGATTTAAACAAAAGTTTAAATAATACACACACACACTTCACAGAACAGGGGGTCACATGACCACATCCATATCCTGGTGTTTTTCAGAAGCCGTCAACAGACATGTTGCAGCTGATCTGGAGCTGGTAGACCAGCTGTGGAAGAGGAGACGGCCAAGCATGTTATTTTGCATGGACTAAAATAAAATAACAATATCAAAATAACAAGATAAAAAAATACAACAAAATAAATAAATAAACAAAATTAATGGAAATTTCTGGTGGAGGTGCCCAAACTTTTGCAATCTGTACTGTAAAAGTTCTGAACAGTTTATCAGTCTGCTCATCATCAATAATACAGCTGATCAATCACAACCATCAACACCTGATCATGGAAAAATCTTCTGAGGCCACAACGTCCTCAGGACTTCTGGAAGAGGGACAGCTGGACAGGAGGAGGACAGCATGACAGGAGGACTGCTGGACAGGAGGAGGACAGCTGGACAGGAGGACAGTTTGAAAGGAGGACAGTTGGACAGGAGGACAGGAGGACAGGAGGAGGACAGCTGGACAGGAGGACAGTCGGACAGGAGGACAGTCGGACAGGAGGAGGACAGCTGGACAGGAGGAGGATCGCTGGACAGGAAGACATTCTGACAGGAGGAGGACAGCTGGACAGGAGGACCACTGGACAGGAGGAAGACCGCTGGACAGGAGGAGGACAGTTGGACAGGAGGACAGTCAGACAGGAGGAGGACAGCTGGACAGGAGGACAGTTTGAAAGGAGGAGAACAGTTGAACAGGAGGACAGGAGGACAATTGGACAGGAGGGACAGGAGGACAGGAGGTTGGACTTCTTACGTCCTGATGTGTTCTTTGTTTCTATGTTTATTTCTACTGTTTTCCTTTTTATTTCATGTATAACCTTGTAAATATGTCTTAAAAATTAAGCTTCATGTCTGTCCTCACGTCTGTCCACACGTCTGTCCTCACGTCTGTCCTCGTGTCTTTGGTTATCTCAGCGACCATGGTGCTACAGGATGTTACAGAGGCAGAAAGCAAGCAACCAGCCGCCTGATCGCCTCACGATGCCCAGATCTTAAGACCAACTGTTGTGGCTCTATGGTCACATGACCAGAGTCACGTGTGATCACCATGAAGGTAGATCCGGTCTTTCTTCAGACCTGATCAGAATTTATTCAGCTGAGATCAGATCAGAGTCCACAAAGAGACGTTTGTCCAGCAGGGTTTCAGGTCATGCAGCAGGTATGTGGAGAGACCGGTTCTTCTCCACCAGCCTGAGCAGTCAGGGTGTGTCCGCAATGATGATGATGATGAAGAGGGCGTGTCTCCTCACCGCAGTGATGAAGATGATGAAATCTCAGACATGACACCCGAACGTCATCTGAAGACAGATTAAAACCAAATCCTCCCCAACCCAAACAGATCCAGGACGTCTGGACTTCCTTCATGTCCAGCTTCACACCCAACAAAAGACCAAAGGAATGAACTAAAAAGACATGATGAACCTGGTGAAGAAGTCCAACAACAGCTCCTCTTCCTCAGGAAGGTGAAGCGACGGGACTCTCTTCTCAGCTGCTGGTGAACTTCTACAGAACCTCCATGGAGAGCATCCTGTGTCTCAGAGTGACGGTACGGCAGCTGCACAGGACCAGAGGAGCTTAGCCAGGCAGGTGAGGACAGCTCAGGGGATTGTGGGCCGCCGTCTACCAGGTCTGGACTCCATCTACACCGCCCGAGTCCAGCCGACCCCGCCCACTCAGGCAACGCCCTGTTTGTACCACCTCCATCAGGAAAGCTGGACAGGAGCATTAAAACCACCACAGAGACTCGGTTCTTCCCCAGCAGCCCCCTGTAGCTCAGCACTACACCCCCTACAGTACTCACTCACTCACACACACACACACACACACACACACACACACACACACACACACACACACACACACACCCCACCATCCTTGCAGCAGGATGAACTTCATCCAGCCGGTAAATTTTACTGTCTGCTGGGATTCTTGTTTTCTGTAAATATAGACGTGTTCTCATGTCTTTTATATCTTTATTTTTTTACTTGTTTACGGAGACTGTCCTCCTCCGAAAAACGACCACATAGGTCGTTTGTACCAGCGCCGAATTACGACCACCTTTTACGTTTTAAAGTTTAGCGACCTCTAGCGGTCGAGTAAATATCGGCAGGCTTGTGTCTCAGGAAAGACGTCACCAAATGAACCTTGACCTTCATCACCAATTTCATCATTTCCTGATTGAACGTTGTAGCATTGGTAAGTCCGACACGTTTATATTTAAAGGAGTTTTACTTGATATTACTTTCATCTGTCTAAGAAAAATGGTTTCTACACGGTATAATATGTGATAAAATGGCTAAATCCATAAAAATTAATGACTCATTGATCGCGTTTATGTGAGTCCAGGAGGTTAGCGGAAGCGGCTAGTTTTTAGCTAACTAAAGTGTCCTGACTTAATATCAGGTATAGCTCTGCTGATATTTTATATTAAAGTAAGCTATTACTTGTAACTCTTACGTATCCGAGTTTGTTTAATTTGATGTTTCAGTTGCTGATCAGTTGTGAATAATAGAAAAGACAGGATTTTACCAATAAGATGATAATGTTAGCTCACAAGCTAATGTTCGAGCTAGTTAGCTTAATGACCGGTCCACCTCAAATAACATGCAAATCTGAAGGTGCGTAGCTCAAAACATAATTATCTTGACCAATAACACACTGACGTTACTGTTTTACCGAGCCATTATTAGCAGAACGCGATATAGACTTGATAAGTGTTAAAGAGAGATAACTTTTTGTCAATGGGGTTAAACTAAATTCTATGACCAAGCAGATTCTGTAAGCTGTATTGCCATTTCTGTCCGCAGTAAACAATGTTGTCCTGTATTCAAACTGTATTTTGACCATTTTGTGTCTGACTTAAATTCTATAAACCCATCCCTTCAATAAGGGTCGAAAATGTGAAAGAAAATTGCAGGTGCAGCACTAGCTGGATTTACAGTTCAGAATCAGGTCCATGTTAATTGTTATTGCTGATTTAATGGCTAACATGTCAGAACCCCATCAGTGGTCAAGGATCAGTCTTTGACAGTCCATAACCAGTTGATACAGACTCTTGTTTAATTAATCTACTTTTCTTTTACCTTTGTATGCACAACTTAATCCCCGTAGACTTGTTTGTGGTTATTCACTTTGCATTTAGCTAAATGTTCATTTCAGTGGCAACAAACAGAAGACAGTAGTAGTTGCACAACTAATCCTAGTTCACCTGTTTTGTTTGATGTTGTTTCTGTTTTTCAGGTCTTTTGAACATCAGTCAATTTCTGTGCAATCCAACGGTTCTTCTAAGAACCAGTTTTTCATTTCTTCTACTAGTTTCTCTTTCTCTCTTAGCTTTTGCTTTTTGTGGTCGTGTTTCTGTCTTTCCCTCTATATCTTTCTACTTTGACTTTTTTCATCCTTCTTTTTTTTATTTCTCCTTCCCTTTGTCTGTCTCAAAATGGCATCTGAGAACTTCAGACAGTGGCTTGAGGAGGGGAAAGCGTTGGCAGATGAGTTGGAAGCCAAAAAGGTAAGATTTTTTTAGATATTTTTCTCTGTGATTGTTCTTACCAAATTTTCTCTGAAAAAAATTTTGTGCACACTTTTTTTTCTTTCTTACTTTTAGCCATCAAAGAAAAGGAAACAGAAGGGAACCGGAGGCTCCAATGTTTCCTGGAGGACGAGGGACCATAATGGGTACATAGTACCAAAATTCATCAGAAAGAATCGATCTGGTCAGCAAAATATTATAGTTCTGATTATAAGTTGATACTGTTGGTCAGTATTAACGTTTCTTTCATCTTTGTAGTTAAACACAGGCGCACTATGGAGGTGCCAGAAGTTGAGACCTCGCAGATGGATGAAGTTCCTCAAGAGGTCACAAATCTTGGTATGCATATTGAATTCTGTCAGCTCAAATAGAGTCAAACTTAATCTTCTAGTTTGGAAAACATTAAGTACTTATAGGCATCTGAATATTGTATGTACTGTAGCAGCCATGTATATAATGCAATAGCTGTGAAAAAGCGATATAGATTTTTTTTGTTTTATTAAAAAATATTCTTATGGCTGTCCTTTTTACATTTTTTTATACTCTATCAATTTAGATAACCATCTTCAAACACTGAGAGACCTGCTGAGTTCGGTCACCGTCCCTGCATCAGCAGAAGTTGAGGAGACAACCAGCATGTCTGTGTGCACCAAGAGGCAGCTGACCACAGAGAGAAAATTCAAGGCTGCAGTGCCAGAGCTCCTGAGTTGTATGCTGGCCGCAGAAAGAGTTCCCCAGCATTGCTGTCAAAAGTGCAAAACAGTCAAGGCTGTGGTCAGGTGCTTGGACTGTGTTCCCTCAGGAGTTCAGTTTCTCTGCGCAGGATGTGACTCAATTGTCCACAAAAAAAATGTATTTCATGACAGAGAAGTCATGATTGACCATTTTTATAAACACATTCCTCCCACATCCTTAGTGAAGATGGATGAAAGCGGTCATTGTGAACTGGTTGAACAAGGTGTGTTTAAAAAAATGTATTAGTCCATAAAATCTACTGCATATACAGTGGTATAATATGACCCATGTCTGAAGTTTTCTGTAACTGTTAACATTTTTTATTTGAATACTGGTATTTTTTTCTGACATTTTCTTAACTATAGTATGTATGCTGCCGATTCTTCCACCAACACAAATCTGCTCCTGTGGCCCAGACCAAGAGTATACCATCTCTCCAGGAAAGCAGACTGTCTTGGTGACTATCAATGGTATGTTGACACTTCCCTCTACTCTCTGGATACCATCACAGGCCGATGATGGCTTACTATTATCACTTTGTCCTGTTTTGTAAGGATACTTTTGAAACGGTATATGTTGTTTTTTTTTTTTCAGGTCCATACAATCTTTGTCTGCCTGCTGTGTATTGCCCACATTGCTCCTGCAAGTGGACCCCAGGGATCAGTGACCTGATTAGTAGCCGATACTGGCCAGCAACAGCAAGCTGCCAAATGCTGTTCAAATTTGATGTCTTTGCATCATTTGAACAGATGAAGTTGGCCAGCCCAGCTACGTCCCAAAAAGCATTTATAAGAATGCTTGAACATCGGGCACATTGCACAGGACGGGTAAGAACTCTTGTAATTGGAAAATTTGAATTCCAAACTGCAAAGTTTTTAATTAACCAAAATAATACCATCCTTGTTTTCAGAATGGCAGTATATGCGGTGATACATTCCACAGGGTGTATCGTGAATTTGCCTTCTGCAACTGGAAGAAAGAGCATCTGTGTCAGGTTGAGCCCTTCAAGTGCCCTGCCTGCACACCAGACATGCTTGCCATAGCTGCAGATGGTAACAGAAAGCAGTACCGCTTCAAGAAATCCAAAGGGTTAGCAGACTAATCTTTGTAATTGATATATTAACTATAATGAACCTCATTGCTAAGAAAAATATATTTCAATGTACATACAATTCATATTCCATCATTCATGGCATCTAAAATTATTATTCTAATTTGAAAATCTTTCTGGACAGTCAGAAAACAATGTTTATAACCACATAATTGCAATATTGTAATTCATGATTTTAATCCTAAAATATAACACATTCAAAGTAACTATGTAGAAAAGCCTTGAATGTTCAGCATTACTCTTTAGTTGATACTTTCAGGCCACATTTGATGTAGTAAATGGATATAGATATAGATATTTTTACACTTGGTCAGATGTATTATAGCCCTGTTCATAACGTGGTTGTAATATCACAGTTCCATGACAACAATCCATTAATTTGTTCGGGAACTTTTTGTATCCGTTCCATAGCCCTAATCCACACCCAACAGCTTTACCCTTACAGTAAACCAATATTTAACTACTCGCTTTATGCCAACTTTCAGCTTTCTTTTCCACAGGTGACATAAAGGTTGTAATAAAATAAGGAAATTCCTCTTATTTAACAGGACAGATGAACAATCTCTTTTTGATGGCCTGTTCATTGCACAAGATGCCCAAGTGTCTGCCTTTGTGGATCAGACAAGAAGCCAGATGACGATTGTAAGGTTTTATCCAACCACCTACCCCTTCGTCTTTATTTTTTACTTGTCTCCGGGCTACATGTAACAGTTTATCTCCTTTCAGAGAACTGGTCATGATGTATGTGGGCCGGCAACTTTTACTGCAGGACGAGAAACCTCCCAGAAGTCCAGGGCCAAGGTGGACGAGGAGGGCCTGGAAATTGCCGTTTGCAGACACGGAATCTTGCTACAAGGCTTGAATCACTACCGTGGAGAAATTTATGCTTACCCACTGTTCCTGCAGAAGGAGTTGGCTCAGGCTGCAAACATCAAATTCTTTTGTATGGACCTCACTTGCAGGTGATCTTAACCCTTACCATACCTGAAGCTTGAATCTGTTTTTTACACTGTATTAACTCATTTTAGCTTGGCACAACAGGCCTAAAATCATACCTTTGGGACATTATGGCTGTAGAAAGTTGATATGGCTTATTTTGTATCACCTCTGTGTCCAGCAGATACAAGGTATTATTAGCATTAGCATTTATTTTGCTACATGTTTGTCTGTGGTTGGTAATAGAGTTTTTACTGGTGACCTCCCCCGATTTGTCTCCTTATCATTATGTCAGTATGCACCCCAAACACTTAAGTGGTTTTCTCATTACAGGTATTGGCCATACTTGGAGAAGATGGCAGAGAAGTTGTCAGAGCTCCAACCACTGACAGAGATGAGGCCTTTTCTGTCTGTAATGCATGCCAAGGCTCACACTGGCAAATGTGTGGTACAGTGTGCAAGTTAAAAGTTTCTTTTCACACTAGAAAAATTCCAAGTCTGACCAAATTCATTACTATAAATCATGTGAGAACAGTCAGTCCACATATTGATCAGATACAGTAAATCTGGTGTGTAGGAAAGAAAGTAAATACAGAAAGTTTATAACTCGTGCATATATTTGTGTGTTTGTTTTATTTTCGAGCAGGTGAGGTGGGGTGGCAGAAACCAGGATGGTGCAGGAAATACTGTTGGTGAGGAGGTGGAGCAAGTGAACAGCTTTCTCTCAAGGGCAGCTCTGACCACAAAATACATGACCAAGTCAGGTTGGTTTAAAAAAAATAAAAATTAAAAAAAGGCATGCTTTGACACTGCTTGAATTGACATATTCTCTATTTTACAGGGAGAGCCGATATGATAACAATGCTTGCCATGGGATGGAACAACAGGAAGGTGGAGAGTCTACACAAGACACTGGCGAAGCGATTTGTTAAAGTAAGACGTCTACACTGTATTTTGGTATTTTAACATTTACATTTGTCATTTCAAGCATTTACATAGCAAAACTTTATAGTGTTTTTAACCAACCTAAACGTTTTACAAGGCTAATCAACATTCACCTCATTCACACATTCATACACAGGTGGCTGAGGCTACTGTACAATGTGCCACCTGCTCATCAGATTATCATTCACACACACAGCAATATGGGGTTCAATATCTTTTCCAAGAATACTTTGACATCTAGACTGAAAAGTATTGAGCGTTTTTCAACAGCAGATAGACAGTTGAATAAAAATTATTCTTGCATTGTATTTTTTCTTCTGAAAACATAAATAGATTACACAGAGAGCAGAAAAGGAAGCAGCAAATCTTCAGCATCTCCAGCATGACCTCAACATCACTTTGGAGGACACAGAACAGTGGATTGAGGATGTGAAGCAGTGGGCAGCCACTGGTATGTAACACGGTTGCCGGTGTGTCAGATTGGTACTGTCATTCATTTGGCTACGTTTGGTTTTCCATCTCTGCTTATTTGTGTTTTTCAAGGGAAACATGGTGCTCATAGTAGCCAGGAAGAACTCCAGAGAGAGATTGATTAGATCATCTATTCCCTCAGAAGGAAGAAGCATGATCTCTACCGACAAAATGGTATTTAGTTTTGCATCACTTAACAACTAATGCTTGTTTGTTGTTCTTACTAATACTTTTTTAATATAACAGACAGCAATCAAACGAGGCAACGGAAACGGAGGAGACTGGGTGAGCTCAAAAAGAAACTCAGAGAGAAGATCGTCCAATACAACACAGTTGCTGCAGATGAAGACAAAATTGACTCAGAAGCAGCATGCAGTCTCTCTGATGAAGTCGTTCTCCCTTGGGAGGCACAAGGAGATGGTAAGCAAAGTGGTACCATTTGTGTGCTTGTTGGTGACCATTAATCTAAGTAGTAGGTATAAGTGTGTTCATGTTAATATTAAGCTGTGGATATTGGTATAAGACGACCAATGGGCTCTAGGCACAACTCCACTACTTCAAGAACTTAAGGCAGCTCCTTTGTTTCCTGTCTTTCAGTACTAGATGAACTGATTAATCCAGGTGTGTCTGGCCATTTAATGAGGTCGGGCACACCTGGATTAATCAGTCTGTCTAATAATGAAAGACAGGAAACAAAGGAGCTCCCTTAAGTTCAGGAAGTAGTGGAGTTGTGCATAGAGCCCATTAAAAATTAGTGGGCCACATAATGATCAATACTGAAAATTCTGGTAGAACATGTTGAAAAGTTTTGATTGATTCCCATCTGTTCTTTTTTTTTTTTTTCAAAATAGTGGTGAGTCTCCGTTTGAAGAGGCGACTTTTTGACCAGGTCATGCTGGTCAGGCGCATGGAAGAGGAGAAACCAATCCTTGTGAAGGAGATGACTCAACATTATCAGTACCTGAGAAAGACATTGGACAAACTGGACAACCTCCTCCATCACACTGAAGAGAACATCAAGAACCATAGTATGTTCTACAAATATTCTATTATATTCTAAAAGGACCATGGCATTACCTGTTTCCAACTTTATCTGCCTATTTTTAAATTTCATTCTTCAATTTTCACTCAAGCTACTCCTACAGATATGACAGAGGCTGGATACAGGGGACTGCACTGCTGTCTTCTACAGAAGAAAGACATTCTTCAGAAGAAACTGAGTGCTGTCACCAGCACCTATGCCCGTGTAGACACAGACCCCGGTGTTTTTAACATGTTGGAAGAAGATCTGGAGGACTTTGAAGAGGATTACAGCAGTTCAGAACTTTCAGATGAAGAAATGTAGTACGTCACGTAGAGCAGGTTGTGCATCAGCTGCCACAGATGACTGAACGTATGAGCAATTTCTCTGAAACTTTTTTTTTTTTTTTCTCTCTCTCTGGCTGTGTCGGACCACTTGGAAAACTCCTGGTATTCCCAATGGCCAGTCCGCCCCTGGCATCAATACATTTGGACATGTGTGGGTCATGCAGTTATTACATGCTGAATATGTCTGGAGGAGAAGTTATTGTTATTTTATTTTCTATGAAATGTGTACATGTAAACAGTTACATCTGGAATAAATACATGCCAGTTTACTCCACATCTACTGTGTCTTGTTTTAAATCCATCTGTTAAATTTAAAAACATCTCAAGTTTGAGTTCATTTGCACAATAACAAAAAGGAAAATTAAGCATAGTCTACATGTTGTACAGGCGAATTGGCGACGACATCGATACAAACTACACAAGGAAGAATGGGGACAGAGACGCTATATTTCTGGTGTGTCTTTGCACCCTTGTAGCATGTTCACAAGCGGCAACGTTTAGCTAACACGTTTTATTATTAAGCGATCTGATTGATTAACTTGTATGGAGCACCCTCTCGGTAGGAAGCCACATTATATTTAAACAAACTTTAAACCACTTTTTTACTCAACAACAAAAATAGATCCAAGTTACGAGCCCCGAAGTTCTGTTTTGAAACGTTGCTGAATCCGTTCTGCCATTGAACATACCCTCTGTAGACTGCGAAACAGAGCGACTGGAATAAGTGCTAAAATAGCATTATTTAATGTTTATGTAAATGTTTTCATGTCAGCAAATTAATCAAAATACAAAAATATACGATGTAGTTTGAGTTTTTATGTTGAAAAATGAGTACATAGATAATTTCGAAACCCTAATGTGACAACCCTAAACCTAACCCGGAAGAATACTTAAGGAACTACAATTTGTACAGAGTTGCAATATGGAGAAGCGTGGTGCGCCACATGTTTTGTAGTTCTGAACTGTTTTCCCTATTATGTGGTAAGATTACAAGGAAGATTGTAGGTTCTCCGTGGGTTTTTGAGGGTGGAAAACATGTATTTGTAATCAAATTTGAGATTTCTTGTTGTTTAGAGGGTTAAATTATGTTTTTTATGGGTTTTAACTCAACACAGTGGCGCCCCCTGTTGGATTACCTTCGGTTATGATAGTGGAGGTCAAGACCTTTCCAAAACAGTTGACCCCATATCTGTAACACTTTTTGTTCCTGTTCTGTAAGCCTTCAAAAATGTCACATTTTCAAGGTTCAAAGGTCACTCCTGAGGAGAAGGAACCTTGCACAGTTTTCATTCTGATATATGTTACTATCTAGGTTGAGACCTTTCCAGTGATGTCTTCATTGTTATCCTACGACAAAGTAAATTTTTCATCTTTGCTCCAAGCCAGCCCCTTCCAGGTATAGTTTCTTGCACCCTTTTCAAGGCCAACATGGATAAAATCAGAAAAAGACATTTTCACAGATATTTGCCAACCAGATGTGTTTAACATATTGATGACTGACCTATGCACCATCATACTTCTAATTTTTGACCAGTTTACATCAATTATTTCCCCATTATCACCATAATGCTAACCATTCTATGTAAATAGTTAAGGTTCAAAGGTCAATATTTCAAGCAGGAGCCATTTAGAATCTTCATGCTGACGTTTGTTGCTCCACAGGTCAAGACCTTTCCATTTATGTATTTCAATTAGTCCTATGACAAAGGTTTGATTTTAATACTTCATGGTCATAGCCTTGCCCAGATTAAGATTTCTAGAGCCATTTAGAGGCTCAGTGGGCTCTATGCACAGCTCCACTACTTCCTGAACTTAAGGCAGCTCCTTTGATTCCTGTCTTTCATTACTGGATGAACTGATTAATCCGGGTGTGCTCAACCTCAGCCATCACAACAGCAATGGCTAGACACACCTGAATTAATCAGTTCACCCAGTAATGAAAGAGTGGAAACATGGAGCTCCCTTATGTTCCCTAACTGTGCATAAAGCACATTGTTTGAATTCTGAAATCAAGGTTCCAAGGTCAATATTTCATTATATTTAATGATTTATGTATCAGAAAGAACACAGCCAGCAGCACGTATGTTATTTTAAAATATTTTATCACACATTTAGCCAGATATGAATATTGAAGTGCTGCTCTTCATATGATAACTTTCTTCTTTCCTTGACTTCTCTTTCTCTCCGCCATCATGGGTTTCTCTCGTTGCCCTGACCTGGGGGAGCTGCTAGTGGGAGGGAGGTAGAGAGAGAGAGAGAAAAAGAGAGAGTGGCAGAGAGAGTGGTGGAGAGTGAGAGACTGGCAGGTAGTTAGAGACAGTGGCAGAGGGAGAGAGGCAGAGAGATGAAAGATGTGCGCTGTTTGCAGACAGATTTAAGAGAGAAGCTATGTTCATTTGCATGAACTGGAGTGTTTTAAAGACAAGACTGCACCAAAAGTATCTCATCACGCTTGTGTTGTTCAGGTACCAATATTCATCAGCCCTCGAGCTGATGCTTCTCAGAATTACATGAAATGCATCCAACAATAATATAACACAATGACAAAGTGTTTGAAAGTAAAACAATATGTTTATTACCTTCCCAACAACAGAAAACAAACAACTTACCAAAACAAATTTGTGTCACATAACACAACAAACACAATTTTAACAATTTTTTTTAAGGAAGAACGTTGTCTTTGGGCTCCCAGGAGTTTTTCCACTTTGCTCCACTGTAAGACAGACAGAGAGACCGTAAAAAGTATCACTGTCACATTCTAACATTTGAAATATGTACCATGCTGATACTGAACTACTTTTAATGAGGCATGGAGTCTTCAGTTATATATTAATTCTTTCTTGTTGTTATTCTTATTATCATCAAAATACCCAAGCATACTACCAATGATCTTGCAACCTCGTCCATTTTTCAGAAGTCTCACAATCTGGTCTCTTATGTTCAGGCAATTCCTTAAAATGTGGAGCGATGTTTCATTAAACACAACCCTCACCAAAGCTCCTTTCAAGTCTTGATGACTATGCAATGTGTTTTGCAAAGCAAGTGACTATTCGCCCTATTCACACAGCCTGAGGCTACCATCTACCAGAATATCCATCCACCCACAGTCACACACTGGGGGCTACGCCATCAGAACCAACTGGATTTGGAATTGGGCAACTGGTTCAGTATGTTGCCCAAATTAACTTCAACATGTAGACTGGTCACAGGTGAACACGATTCTGTCAGTTCAACCAAACAATTAAATTTTCATTTTGTATTTTAATTTAAATACAATACACTACACTGCCCAAACAGTATTTGACCTCTCTGTGGAATGCTTGATGAGAAGACTTTGCAGTTGCTTATAATTGAAGATTAAGTTGATAAAAATATTTGTTTCCCTAACCCAATCACCATCAGTACAATAAACTTCAGATAACATACACACCATCCAGAGCAAGGTTGCCACTCCACCAACACCTCGACACAACCCTTAACAAGACACAAAGTAAAATTAGTGACAAAAATGAAAAATGGACAGCAAATACAACCTGAAGCACAAGTAATGTCAAATTAAAAGTGTAATATGACTAAAGATTGCCACCCTCTTTTAAACAAAGCACCTTGACGTATTTCTGTGCAGACAATTACAGGGTATGGTTCCAAAGAGTTATTTTCATCATCAGTAATTTCTTATGTCTTGGAACAAACCTCTCTGAGTCTTTGACTCAGAATCCTTTTGTAGGGGAAAACGCTTAGACCTTGATGAATGGGGCATTCTGAAATGAATGAAAAGATGGTAATAATTCTTAACAGACATCTTATTCTCTGTTCACATCTTGATATTGCCATGAGGAAAAAGTTCTAAATAATGCTAACACTTCTAATAACAAAAATGATTGGTAACTGATATCTGAACAGGACCTGTTTTCAATTATGTAACAGTAACATGACATGGAAGGAGCACATTTTGGAGATAAGGACATTTGCCCATGATTTTTTTTTTTTATTATTAATGTAATGATTTTTGAAGCCTTTCAACAATAATTACATGTTGACGACGAGGAAATCATTGGTTACTATGATTATCATTTTTTATTATCATTATTTTATGATAGTTTATGGTTCAGAACAATCTGGGGTACATTTTCCTAGGTAGCACTTTTCATGGGTGGCTAAACCAGAATCATGAGTATTCTGCACTACAAAGATTGTAACTGGAAAATACTTTGATTTCATATCTGACCACTACTAAAATACAACAGTGCATCATTTTGTAGCTTGTTGAACTGTCATGCATATGTGAGAGCATCCTTTAAAGTTCTGAAACGTTTGGGAAACTATTTTTTTTTGGCTGCTCACATTTTAGTTATTTTAGCTACACTACTGTCATATTACAGAGGAATGTTTTATTAATAGTAAGAACATGAGGAATGATCACAGCGGCCAAAAATTCTCAGCATGTAAACATGAACATGTGTGTGTTAAGCTTAGAAATACTGTAAGGATATCTTGATTATACCTTACTCGTCTTTCATTTTACCCCCAAAGAACTATGCTGAGCTAGTATATTATCATTCAATAACTTGCTGTACAATAACTGTAGCATTTTGCAATCATTTATAGAGATGTATTTCAAGTCACATTGAGGCAGACCCCGTTCCTTCATCTGAGAAAAGGATGGAATGAGCCTGATCTCACTGAAATTGATTGACAAAGTTGATTCAAACAGTTTGGATTCACAGAAAAACAGACATACTGTACATACCACTAATGTCTGCATTCCTACATAATTTTCTTTTCTTCTGGAGGCCAGACACTGGTGGAGTAAGGGAGGTGGAAACAGGCGGGGTGGACACAGGCGGGATGGACACAGGAGGAGCACAGGGGGTGGACACAGGCGGGATGGACACAGGAGGAGCACAGGGGGTGGACACAGGCGGGATGGACACAGGCGGGGTGGACACAGGCGGGATGGACACAGGCGGGATGGACACAGGCAGGGTGGACACAGGCGGGGTGGACACAGGAGGAGCACAGGGGGTGGACACAGGCGGGATGGACACAGGCAGGGTGGACACAGGCGGGGTGGACACAGGAGGAGCACAGGGGGTGGACACAGGCGGGATGGACACAGGCAGGGTGGACACAGGCGGGGTGGACACAGGAGGAGCACAGGGGGTGGACACAGGCGGGATGGACACAGGCAGGGTGGACACAGGCAGGTTGAACACAGGAGGAGCACAGGGGGTGGACACAGGCGGGATGGACACAGGTGGGGTGGACACGGGTGGGGTAAAGGAGCTGCCTGTAGCAGGACCATCACTGGTCTGTGCTGGAGTCTCCATCGTCCTGGTTGTCACCGTCACTTTTGGGAAGAACAAACATGAATTTTTGTGAATATTGGCTTAAGCAGTTGCAAAAAAAAAACATACATATATCAAAGGCTCTACTTTCAAAAGTCTATTGAAGATGCACAAAGAAATAATTGACAGTTTGATTTGTTGCTTCATTTAAATCATATTCTTACTCACACCTTAATGTTAAATGTCTGCAAATCTCCACTAGGGACATACAGGAAAAAGTTTCACAAGAACAAGCAATGATATGGATGTAGATAATACACAGTGAATATTTGGCCTTCCCAGAGATCTGCATTCACCAAGTGCTAATCTAATGGGGACTGAAGGCCTCTACATACTCCACGAGAAGCGAGAACTTTGTTCTCGCTGGCGGGGGGTCCGGACGTGAATGAGGACAGTTCTTGCCACATCGAGCTGGCCAAACTTTGTTCTCGAGGGGCTCAGAGAAGTGTTGCGTGATTGGTCGGACATGTGAACAGCTTTCACAAACAGCTGATCGAGGCTGAGAGAAAGTAAAAAAACGTTTCCAACACACGGTACATAAAGACACGGATACTGCCGCGTGCACAGTCCTGCACTGTCACCGAACAATTTTCATGTAAAATAAAAAATAAGCGGGTCAACCGGCTCGTTGCACAGAGAGACACAGACGAGCCCCCCCGCAGTAATCCCCGCCTCGTCTCGCGCTGCTTCTTGCGGAGTATGACATGCCCTGCCGAACAAGAACTTTTTTCTCGGTTTTGCAGCCTCGACAACAAGAACAAATTTCTTGCTTCTCGCGGAGTATGTAGAGGCCTTGAGTCCCCTGAGTTGTACTGTTTCCTCCCTCTGTTGTATCTGCAGGACCAGAGGAAGTGCAGCCAAAGTGCCATTATGTGGACATCTACAGGCAACACATAGTGCACCAACTTCTTTTTTGTTTTTCACTTTGACTTTAATTCCTCCAACATTGTCTTGTCACTCCAAGTCATCTGACTTACATACATGTATTGTATGTATTGTATCTAATAAAATTAAAGTGTGACATCTGCTACTTTGTGCTGTGACTCTGTTACTGCTACTGTGTTGAACAGTTTCACTTTAAGTTTGTATGACTAAATATCATTAAAACAAGGGATAGCAGTACCAGTAACACACTACTGCTGCAAACCTACCAGAGTGCAAAGGAGAGATGCAAAAAGTGCATGATGTTTGTTGAGCACAGAGTAAAAGATGCCAACTAAGATATGATGAAGAAATATTTACAATATGATATTACAATTTTACCCTAAACTATTCACATGAATGTATGAGAATGATTCAGAGTGCTGGAGACATTGTGCCTTGAGTGATGTTGCTCCTTGGTTTTGATCATGCAGTAAAAATGTTCATGCACCACAACCTAAATTCATGTCCTTTGTCTTGGGATCTTATCTGAGGACAGAAAAGGTTAGCGGTACCTGCCATGTGTTTAGAGAAAAACTTGTAGCTACCATTGAAAGAGGCATTTTGCCACAATGGGATAAATCAAGAGTAGATGTTCAATTAGTCAGCGTGGACACAGTTGAAAGGCGAAATATTAACTTTACTTTGATATGAACAAATGTGTGTATTTCTTCTTTTTAAATTCATCCTGAATTCACTGTGGATTGAGTGTAAATATGACATGAACATTTGTGTACATTACCATTGAGAAGACTCTCATAAATCTTCTTTATTGTGACAAGTGCATCCCTTGCATCCTCTGTGTCCAATGGCCAAGGACAAAGGCACTCTGCTACAAAGCCACTGGAGGTTCTCCTGGCGAGGAGGAGGACGGGATGCCTCTCTAAAAGCTCCCATTTGTGGAGCTGGAACAAAGTTGACACAAATTTTTAAGACTGAAAATTAGAAACATGTTAAGTCAGATGAATGTTGTATAGTCAACTGTGGTCAAATTTGTGTGGTGTATTACTTTGCATACAAAGACTATTTCTGATTTTCTTTGTCTAAAAAATTATCTTATTCATCTCTCCCCTCTCTGCTCTCACTGTTTTCAGTACATGCTGTTTTGAAACAAGGGAGCTCCTTTTTACACAGAGATCATGTAATAACACAGCAAGCAACTAAGCTACCTCTTCACATCGCCTTTATCTATTTACACTGAACTAGGTATGATCATCAGAGTGCCACTTCAATGTGTGGTGCATTTCTCTGCACCACAACAATTGATTCTGCTGCTCCTCTGCTCTTTTCTAATGACAAATAGAGCTGACCTTTATAATAACCTCATGGATTTATAACATAAATCTAAAGTAAACATAAAGCAACATGGCAGCTCAACCTTTTACACAAAAAGGGACACCCACAGCGTACTGGTTCGGTTGGTTCTGGTGGCAGGACAGAGGAAGAAGAACAATCACCCTCCCCCACCCTCCCATTTAGGAACTGTGCCATTCATAGAGAATAATGGCGCAATAGTCCCACTTTGCCCTTTGCTTGGGTGGCTGTGTCTGAGTAGTAGAGCAGGTCAACCACCAATCAGACGGTTGGTGGTTTGATTCCCGTCTCCAACAGTCCATGTGCTTCTGTATCCTGGTGTCAGTCTCTGTATGAAAGTGAATGAATCCTTCCCTGATATATCATACCCTGATGGGTAAGCTCCTCCTCCCCATAAATGTCTGACTGTGTTAACGTGTTGGACAAGTAGTGTAAAGCACTTAGAGTGCTCACACGAGTAGAAAGGCGCTACGTAAGTACAGTCCATTTACCATTCTTGTGGTACATGTACATGTTGATTCAGTTAAAATAATAAAACAGCATTAAACAAACCTAAAACCAGGGGTCTGTGGAGTTTAAAACCAAAGTGTGCACACTGACGAATGCAAAACTGAAAATATCCTAATTTGCTTTAAAATGCATGCTTTATTAGTACAGGGTGTGCAAAATCTTTATATGCTTTGTTCACTTAGTGATTTTCTTTTCACTGAAATCAAATGTGGTATTACAGAAATATAATGTAGCTTACAACGTATTACATACATTGGGAACTCAGGATTTCATGCACAATGAACGTACGTCAAAAAGCAAATGTTAGAATGCTGAAAGGGTCAGTGGAGCAACAGCAATATAGCAATGTGTATGCCAATATCAGATATTTTTTTATTTAGTATTTTATAACAATCTGAAAGAAAAAAAATCTTACCAATAAATTAGTTGCATCGTAGACTTTGTTGATGCTGCAGTTTTTTTTCTGCCGTTCTTTCCAGTCCTCTGTTATTTTCTGCTTCTGTCTCTCCAGCCTGTCCTTATATGGCTGCTTGCCACCACAGTGCTGGCAGATCTTGCTGGCCACCCCAATTGCACTATGGCATATCACACACTCTTTTTGTGTAGGCATCTGGGGAAAGAACCACAAATAGGAATAAGAAAAGCAAACATGTTATCAGGGGATAAGATTCAAAGATTCAAAGCGTTTATTGTCACATGCACAGTAAGGAAACAGGTTTCCCTGTACAGTGAAATTCTTACTTTGCCGTCCACACCGAATGCCATAAATATTCAAAGTATATAGAAAGACTAAATTAAGAAGAGCATGCAAAAGAGTAAACATAATATAAACTATAGGTAAAATATAAGTAAGTAAAGTAATCTATGTACATAATGTGCAGCGTGCTACATAAGCTGTGCAACATTCAGCATTGAATGAGTAGTTGTGCAAAAAGAACTGTCATGAGGATAAGGATGTCTTTTACCCACTTATATTTTGTTGACACAGGTCAGGGTCATATGTTTTATAAAATCTTATCAACACAGTACCCAACATCATGGTTTTCAAAGCAAAGTGCTATACTAATCAGTTTTATCAAGTCAACACATGCAAACTATAGTCGTGATAGTCTCGTAGAGGAAGATAAGCATAGAAGAGGTCTGAATTAAGAATTAATGCTTGTTATAGAATTAATGAGTACATGACAATTGTCAGTCCAGCGTCAGATGTTGCTGAAACTTTTGTCATCCATCAAATCTTGACTTTATTGCTTTTGGAAAGGATTTCACCCTTCTTAAGTTTTTACATCTTTTACTTAACACAGTGTTTTGGACAGGATGATAAATATTTTACATTATTAAGAAAATAATTATTTTGCAGCACACAGTGTCACAATTTTAAGTGATCTAATGATCACTTTGACCTGTCAGAGGACCTAAAGCTCTCAGAAAAATTTTATGCTTGATTTTTGGCATAGGGCAATTTTAAAATAATATATTACTCAATAATTTCAATACACACTTTCTCTTTAGGACAATATGTACTGATTGGGAAATTAAATATGTAAAGTGTGATAATGACATTTCAAAATCGGCTTGGAATCATCAATGTACATCTGTCATATCTGTCTCTCTTTTCCATCTCTAGGTTTCACCTGCGAGAGACCTTAAACCTTCTAAAAACGTCATATTTACATAGCTGTTATGCTAGCAAGCTAGCTAACTTTTAAAAAAAGAAAAATAGATACTTTTGGCTAGTTGTTGTTATTGCTGTTAAACGTTTGCTCTTATAACTTTAATTTTATATCGCCTAGTAATTCTAGTTAATACACTGGAGGGCCAAACAACAAAAAAGGCGCTGACTTTAAAAATAAAATTACGTTTGGCTAGTTGTTGTAAATGAACGTAGCCCTTATGACGTTAATTGTATATTGCGTACTAATTGAAGATACTACACTAGATGGCGAAACAATATCAAAACGTGTTCTTTTGTTCTTAAATGTTAAAACATATTTACTGTGCTTACCTTAATTACTCCAACTGGCGTCGATGTCGCGGCAAACCCCTGTCGCGGTCAAATCCCCGCAATCCGCAATGCTCTCCTGTCACCAGTAGGAGCGCTAATGTAAGAAACGTTACCATGAGCCGTATTCGAGGGCATGTACAAACGTACAATGGGGTCGTATGATTTGGAGGGCTTGTTGTGTTTACGTACGCTACGCCAAGAGACTCCTCAAAATTTCATTATGCTCCACAATGACATCTCCACCTGCTTTCTAGAACATGACCATGAGTTCACTGGACTCCAACGGCCTCCACAGCCACCAGATCTCAGTCCAGTAGAACAGCTTTGGGATGTGGTGGAACGGGAGATTCTCATCATGGATGCAGCCGACAAACCTGCAGCAACTGTGTGATGCTGTCATGTTAATATGAAGAAAACCTCTGAGGAAGGTTTCCACCACCTGCTTCCATCCATCACACCAGGATTAAAAAGGTCCGACCCGGTACTAGAAGGTGGACCTGATGAAGAGGACGACCCGGTACTAGAAGGTGGTCCTGATGAAGAGGACGACCCGGTACTAGAAGGTGGACCTGATGAAGAGGACGACCCGGTACTTGAAGGCGGACCCGATGAAGAGGACGACCCGATACTAGAAGGCGGTCCTGATGAAGAGGACGACCCGGTACTAGAAGGCGGACCTGATGAAGAGGCAACCCGGTACTAGAAGGCGGACCCGATGAAGAGGACGACCCGCTACTAGAAGGCGGTCCCGATGAAGAGGACGACCCGGTACTAGAAGGCGGTCCCGATGAAGAGGACGACCCGGTACTAGAAGGCGGTCCCGATGAAGAGGACGACCCGGTACTAGAAGGCGGTCCTGATGAAGAGGACGACCCGGTACTAGAAGGCGGACCTGATGAAGAGGACGACCCGGTACTAGAAGGCGGTCCCGATGAAGAGGACGACCCGGTACTAGAAGGCGGTCCCGATGAAGAGGACGACCCGGTACTAGAAGGCGGTCCCGATGAAGAGGACGACCCGGTACTAGAAGGCGGACCTGATGAAGAGGACGACCCGGTACTAGAAGGCGGACCTGATGAAGAGGACGACCCGGTACTAGAAGGTGGACCTGATGAAGAGGACGACCCGGTACTAGAAGGTGGATCTGATGAAGAGGACGACCTGGAACTAGAAGGTGGTCCTGATGCGTCCTCCTGACCTGACTGTCTTTAGGTCGAGTGTTTCCAAGTTAAAACTTCTTATCGCAGGTTCTTATCGGAGTCTGGCTGCATGAGTCTGTCTGGATCTCGGCTGCATCTCTGGATGGTCTCAGCAGTGTTTACAGCAGAAACAGCCTCAGGGACAGACCAGCTTAGCGGACTGTCTCTGATCATATCTACACGGATCAGAGCTGAACTGCCGTCTAAGACTCAGACTGGACTGAAGAACTCTCTGGAACTGGGGTCTGGAAGCTGTAGCTCCTCCTCTCCAGCTCCAGAGGAAAATATTTCCGGTCATCAGAAACGATGCCGGCTGGCTCGCGACCTTCTTTTGAGACGAGAAAAAAGAAACGAAGCAGCATGAAGATCAGCTGATCCTGCAGGGTTACAGAATCAGTCTGATCTCTGATGCTGGACTTCACTGAGAGGCTCAGAACCATCAACATGAAAACTGGATCCTGCTCCAGCAGACCATCATACGGGTCTGTGTGGACGATTTGAATCTGGTTCGGTTTTCTGAGTGAACAGTCCGACTTTTTCTTCCATCGCTAACTGTTCGTTTATTAGACGGGATTTTAACGAGTTCTGTAGGTTTTGGGGATCTAGACCAGTGGTTCTCAGTCCTGGTCCTCAGGACCCACTCTTCTACGGGTTTTAGATGTAATCCTGCTTTAATACACCCCTCAGACACCCTCTGACCTCTCAGACCCTCTCAGACCCCCTCAGACCCTCACAGACCCTAAAAGACCTCTCGGACCCTCTCAGACCCCCTCAGACCCTCTCAGACCCCCTCAAACCCTCACAGACCCTCTCACACCTCACAGGCCCTCGCAGACCCCTCAGACCCCTCAGACCCTCACAGACCCTCAAAGACCCCTCAGACCCTCTCAGCGCTGTAGTACTCCAACGTTTCCATGACGAACCAGGACTTCATTCCGTCCTGATAAAAACGGTAAAATGCAGCTGTAACCGAGTAACCGGATCCGTGACGCCGTCACGACTCAGTAAGAGTCCAGATGAAGGAAGCAGAACGAGAAAGAACACGCGCACTGACGAGGTGTTCCTACCTGTGCTCCTGCTGGTCCTCGTTCACGGGCCAGTCGGAGGAAAACTCGGTCTTCTTCTTCTTCTTCTTCTTCTTCTTCAGCTTGAGGAACCTGAACTTCTTCTCTGACTCCGTCCTGTCCGCCTCCTCTTCCTTCACCGCACGCGCAGACTCGTCCAGGTTGGCGTCGCTCCGTGAGAACAAAGTCCTCAGAGACTTCCTGAAGACCTTCGCCATCTGATCTGACCGGAAGATCAGCGAGACGGTTGATGGCAGGCGACAGCTGCGCGCTTTGCTGCTGCTTGGTGTGCGGCGCGAGGAGCTCACCTGTGGCGACACGCCCACCAGAACAAACACACACACACAGCTGCAACGCACACGCGCCAGGTGGTTGCAGGGGCGGGTCTGGGAAAAGTTTAATGAGACCGAAAACCAGATTTGACTGATCCAGACTTCCTGCGGGATCTTTTTATCAGGCTGGAGTCACGTGAAAGTTTTCAGGCTTGAATCAGAAGGAATTCTGGGAATGTTTTCAGAGTGGTTCAGATGGGAACCAGGAAAATCTCCTCTTCCAGCAGGAACTGGCTCAGATCTGGACCAGGAAAACCTTGTTCCAGTGGGAACTGGATCAGATCTGGAACAGGAAAACCTTCTTGTTCTAACGGGAACTGGACCAGATCTGGACCAGGACAACCTATTTGATCCAGCAGGAACTGGATCAGATCTGGACCAGAAAAACTTCCTTATTCCAGCAGGAAGTGCATCAGATCTGGACCAGGAAAACCTTCTTGTTCCAATTGGACCTGGATCCGTTTGGGACAATGAACACTTCCTTGTTCCAGCAGAAACTGGATCAGATCTGGACCAGGAAAACCTCTCAGTTCGAGCGGGAACGGCATCCGATCGGGACCAGGAAAACCTCCTTGTTCTAGCGGGAACTGGATCAGATGTGGACCAGGAAAACCTTCTGGTTCTAGCGGGAACTGGATCAGATCTGGACCAGGAAAACTTCCTTGTTTCAGCAGGAACTGGATCAGATCTGGACCAGGAAAACTTCCTTGTTCCAGTTGGAGCTGCATCCGTTCGGGACCAGGAAAACCTCCTAGTTCCAGCGGGAACTGGATCAGATCTGGGCCAGAAAAACTTCCTTGTTCCAGCAGGAACTGGATCAGATGGGGACCAGGAAACCTTCTTGTACTAGCTTGAACTTGATCAGATCTGGACCAGGAAAACCTTCTTGTTCCAATTGGACCTGGATCCGTTTGGGACCAGGAAAACTTCCTTGTTCCAGCAGAAACTGGATCAGATCTGGACCAGGAAAACCTTCTAGTTACAGCAGGAACTGGATCAGATCTGGACCAGGAAAACATCCTTTTTCCAGCAGGAACTGGATCAGATCTGGACCAGGAAAACTTCCTTGTTCCAGTTGGAGCTGCATCCGTTCGGGACCAGGAAAATAATAATAATAATAATAATACATTTTATTTAAAGCGCCTTTCAGGGCACCCAAGGACGCTGTACAAACAAATAATAAAACATTAAAAGTACAGGGGAGGCAGACATATACAACACAATCTAAAAATCTAAACATAAAGGGCAGAGTGGCGAGGATGTGATTGAAAATAATGTTACAGAGAGTATGCTGTTCTGAAAAGATGGTTTGAATTTGGAAATGAAGGTGAGGAGAGAGTCGGGATTGCGGGGGTCAGGAGGAAGAACGTTCCAGAGCTGGTGCTGAGACGGGCAGGAGGGACAGAGAGATGGATAGAAGAGGAGGAGCGAAGACATCTGGAAGGGGTGACTATGTGGAGAAGATCTGAGAGGTAAGGGGGTGAGAGTTTATGTATGGATTTGTATGTATGGAGGAGGATCTTGTATTCTATCCTGTACTTGATGGGAAGCCAGTGGAGTTCTTGCAGGATGGGAGTGATGTGATGAAAGGAAGGAGTTCGGGTGATGATGCGGGCAGCAGAATTCTGAACCATTTGGAGTTTCTGAAGGGATTTTTGTGGGAGGCCAAAGAGGAGAGAGTTGCAGTAATCCAGGCGGGAGGTGACAAGGCTGTGCATCAGGATAGAGGTGGTGTGGGGGGTGAGGGAGGGGAGAAGACGGCTGATATTGCGCAGATGGAAATAGGCTGAGCGGGTGATGTTATTGATGTGTGAGGTGAATGATAAGGTGCTGTCAAGGATGACACCCAGACTCTTGACCTGAGGGGAGGGGGAAACTGAGGCGCTGCTGATGGTGAGGGAGAAACTATTAACTTTGGAAAGGGTGGATTTGGTGCCAATGAGGAGAATTTCAGTTTTATTACTGTTCAGTTTTAGGAAGTTGGTGGTGAACCAGGATTTTATTTCCAGGAGACAGGCAGAGAGGGAGGTAGGTGGGAGCGTGGAATTTGGTTTACAGGACAGGTAGAGCTGGGTGTCATCCGCGTAACAGTGGAAATAGATATTGAATTTACGGAAGATGAGACCAAGGGGGAGGAGATAGGTGATGAATAGAAGAGGACCCAGGACAGAACCTTGGGGCACACCTGTGGAGACTGGGGAGGGATCGAAAGTGAAAGATTTGAGTTTGATGAACTGAGAGCGGCCACTGAGATAAGACTGAAACCAGAGAAGGGGAGTAGAGGTGACACCAAGTGAGGAGAGTCTGCTGAGGAGGATGGAATGGGATATGGTGTCAAAAGCAGCACTTAAGTCAAGGAGGATGAGAATGGAGTGAAAACCAGAGTCAGCTGCAAGGAGAAGGTCATTGGTAATTTTAATAAGGGTTGTTTCTGTGCTGTGACGGGGGGGAAAACCAGATTGAAAAGGCTCGTAGAGATTATTGTTGGATAAATGGGAATGAAGTTGAGAAGCGACTGTTTTGTCCAGGATCTTAGACAAAAAGGGCAGATTGGAGATAGGACGGAGGTTATTGAAGTCATTGGGATCTGACCCAGATTTTTTCAGAATGGGGGTGATTGAAGCAGTTTTGAAGGAAGGTGGAACAACACCAGTAGAAAGGGAGGAGTGAATAATGGCAGTTATGAGGGGAAGCAGAGAGGGGAGTGAGGATTTGACAAGAAGTGTGGGCATGGGATCAAGGTGGCACGTAGAGGGCTTTGATTTTTGGATGAGGCCGGTAATCTCAGATGGATCAGGGAGTAGAAAATGAGAAAAAGGTACAGTCTGCATGACTGGGTCAGGTGTGTGAGGAGACAAAGAGTTGGAGCAGAGGTGTTGGTGGATGTTGGAGATTTTCTGGGTGAAGAATAACAACAGAGAATTGCAAGTGTCAGTGGAGTAGACATGGGGCGGCAGAGAGTGGGGGGGTTGAAAAATGTTATGCAGTAGAGAGAAAAGGGTTTTAGAATTTCCTTCATTCAATTAGATGAGTCCAGAGTAATAAGCAGATTTCCTTTTTGAAATGGAGTCCTTATAGAGAGTTATGTGAGTCATGTACAGTTCTTTGTGAATGGTAAGTCCAGTTTAAACCTCCTAGTTCCAGCGGGAACTGGATCAGATCTGGGCCAGAAAAACTTCCTTGTTCCAACAGGAACTGGATCAGATGGGGACCAGGAAACCTTCTTGTACTAGCTTGAACTTGATCAGATCTGGACCAGGCAAATCTTCTTGTTCCAATTGGAAATGGATCAGATTTGGGACCAGGAAAACTTCCTTGTTCCAGCAGAAACTGGATCAGATCTGGACCAGGAAAACCTTCTAGTTACAGCAGGAACTGGATCAGATCTGGACCAGAAAAACTTCCTTGTTCCAACAGGAACTGGATCAGATGTGGACCAGGAAACCTTCTTGTACTAGCTTGAACTTGATCAGATCTGGACCAGGCAAACCTTCTTGTTCCAATTGGAACTGGATCCGTTTGGGACCAGGAAAACTTCCTTGTTCCAGCAGAAACTGGATCAGATCTGGACCAGGAAAACCTTCTAGTTACAGCAGGAACTGGATCAGATCTGGACCAGGAAAACTTCCTTGTTCCAGTTGGAGCTGCATCCGTTCGGGACCAGGAAAACCTCCTAGTTCCAGCGGGAACTGGATCAGATCTGGGCCAGAAAAACTTCCTTGTTCCAGCAGGAACTGGATCAGATGGGGACCAGGAAACCTTCTTGTACTAGCTTGAACTTGATCAGATCTGGACCAGCAAAACCTTCTTGTTCCAATTGGACCTGGATCCGTTTGGGACCAGGAAAACTTCCTTGTTCCAGCAGAAACTGAATCAGATCTGGACCAGGAAAACCTTCTAGTTCCAGCAGGAACTGGATCAGATCTGGACCAGGAAATCTGCCTTGTTCCAGCAGGAACTGGATCAGATCTGGACCAGGAAAACTTCCTTGTTCCAGCTGGAGCTGCATCCATTCAGGACCAGGAAAACCTCTTAGTTCCAGCGGGAACTGGATGAGATCTGGGCCAGAAAAACTTCCTTGTTCCAGCAGGAACTAGATCAGATGGGGACCAGGAAGCCTTCTTGTACTAGCTTGAACTGGATCAGATGTGGACCAGGAAAACCTTCTGGTTCTAGCGGGAACTGGATCAGATGGGGACCAGGAAACCTTCTTGTTCCAATTGGACCTGGATCCGTTTGGGACCAGGAAAACTTCCTTGTTCCAGCAGAAACTGGATCAGATCTGGACCAGGAAAACCTTCTAGTTACAGCGGGAACTGGATCAGATCTGGACCAGGAAAACTTCCTTGTTGCAGCAGGAAATGGTTCAGATGAGGACCAGGAAAATCTCTCTTCCAGCAGGAACTGGCTCAGATCTGGACCAGGAAAACCTTGTTCCAGTGGGAACTGGATCAGATCTGGACCAGGAAAACCTTCTTGTTCTAACGGGAACTGGACCAGATCTGGACCAGGACAACCTATTTGATCCAGCGGGAACTGGATCACATCTGGACCAGGAAAACCTCCTAGTTCAAGAGGGAACTGGATGCGATCGGAACCAGGAAAACCTCCTTGTTCTAGCGGGAACTGGATCAGATCTGGACCAGGAAAATTGCCTTGTTCTAGTGGGACCTGGATCCGATCTGGACCAGGAAAACTGCCTTGTTACAGCAGGAACTGGATCAGATCTGGACCAGGAAAACTTCCTTGTTCCAGCAGAAACTGGATCAGATCTGGACCAGGAAAACCTCCTAGTTCCAGCGGGAATGGCATCCGATCGGAAGCAGGAAAAAACCTTGTTCTAGCGGGAACTGGATCAGATCTGGACCAGGAACCCTATTGGTTCCAGCGGGAACTGGATCAGATCTGGACCAGAAAAACTTCCTTGTTCCAGCAGGAACTGGATCAGATGGGGACCAGGAAACCTTCTTGTACTAGCTTGAATTTGATCCGATGTGGACCAGGAAAACCTTCTGGTTCTAGCGGGAACTGGATCAGATCTGGACCAGGAAAACTTCCTTGTTTCAGCAGGAACTGGATCAGATCTGGACAGGGAAACTTCCTTGTTTCAGCAGGAACTGGATGAGATCTGGACCAGGAAAACTTCCTTGTTTCAGCAGGAACTGGATCAGATCTGGACCAGGAAATCTGCGTTGTTCCAGCAGGAACTGGATCAGATCTGGACCAGAAAAACTTCCTTGTTCCAGTTGGAGCTGCATCCGTTCGGGACCAGGAAAACCTCTTAGTTCCAGCAGAAACTGGATCAGATCTGGACCAGGAAAACCTTCTAGTTCCAGCAGGAACTGGATCAGATCTGGACCAGGAAATCTGCCTTGTTCCAGCAGGAACTGGATCAGATCTGGACCAGGAAAACTTCCTTGTTCCAGCAGGAACTGGATCAGATGGGGACCAGGAAGCCTTCTTGTACTAGCTTGAACTGGATCAGATGGGGACCAGGAAACCTTCCTGTACTAGCTTGAACTTGAGTATATCTTGACCAGGAAAACCTTCTTGTTCCAATTGGACCTGGATCCGTTTGGGACCAGGAAAACTTCCTTGTTCCAGCAGAAACTGGATCAGATCTGGACCAGGAAAACCTTCTAGTTCCAGCGGGAACTGGATCAGATCTGGACCAGGAAAACTTCCTTGTTGCAGCAGGAAATGGTTCAGATGAGGACCAGGAAAATCTCTCTTCCAGCAGGAACTGGCTCAGATCTGGACCAGGAAAACCTTGTTCCAGTGGGAACTGGATCAGATCTGGACCAGGAAAACCTTCTTGTTCTAACGGGAACTGGACCAGATCTGGACCAGGACAACCTATTTGATCCAGCGGGAACTGGATCACATCTGGACCAGGAAAACCTCCTAGTTCAAGAGGGAACTGGATGCGATCGGAACCAGGAAAACCTCCTTGTTCTAGCGGGAACTGGATCAGATCTGGACCAGGAAAATTGCCTTGTTCTAGTGGGACCTGGATCCGATCGGGACCAGGAAAACTGCCTTGTTACAGCAGGAACTGGATCAGATCTGGACCAGGAAATCTTCCTTGTTCCAGCAGAAACTGGATCAGATCTTGACCAGGAAAACTTCCTTGTTCCAGCAGAAACTGGATCAGATCTGGACCAGGAAAACCTTCTAGTTCCAGCGGGAACTGGATCAGATCTGGACCAGGAAAACTTCCTTGTTGCAGCAGGAAATGGTTCAGATGAGGACCAGGAAAATCTCTCTTCCAGCAGGAACTGGCTCAGATCTGGACCAGGAAAACCTTGTTCCAGTGGGAACTGGATCAGATCTGGACCAGGAAAACCTTCTTGTTCTAACGGGAACTGGACCAGATCTGGACCAGGACAACCTATTTGATCCAGCGGGAACTGGATCACATCTGGACCAGGAAAACCTCCTAGTTCAAGAGGGAACTGGATGCGATCGGAACCAGGAAAACCTCCTTGTTCTAGCGGGAACTGGATCAGATCTGGACCAGGAAAATTGCCTTGTTCTAGTGGGACCTGGATCCGATCGGGACCAGGAAAACTGCCTTGTTACAGCAGGAACTGGATCAGATCTGGACCAGGAAATCTTCCTTGTTCCAGCAGAAACTGGATCAGATCTTGACCAGGAAAACTTCCTTGTTTCAGCAGGAACTGGATCAGATCTGGACCAGGAAAACTTCCTTGTTCCAGTTGGAGCTGCATCCGTTCGGGACCAGGAAAACCTCCTAGTTCCAGCGGGAACTGGATCAGATCTGGGCCAGAAAAACTTCCTTGTTCCAGCAGGAACTGGATCAGATGGGGACCAGGAAACCTTCTTGTACTAGCTTGAATTTGATCCGATGTGGACCAGGAAAACCTTCTGGTTCTAGCGGAAACTGGATCAGATCTGGACCAGGAAAACTTCCTTGTTTCAGCAGGAACTGGATCAGATCTGGACCAGGAAAACTTCCTTGTTTCAGCAGGAACTGGATGAGATCTGGACCAGGAAAACTTCCTTGTTTCAGCAGGAACTGGATCAGATCTGGACCAGGAAATCTGCGTTGTTCCAGCAGGAACTGGATCAGATCTGGACCAGAAAAACTTCCTTGTTCCAGTTGGAGCTGCATCCGTTCGGGACCAGGAAAACCTCTTAGTTCCAGCGGGAACTGGATCAGATCTGGGCCACGAAAACCTTTTTGTTCTAGCTTGAACTAGATGAGATCTGGACCAGAAAAACGTCCTTATTCCAGCAGGAACTGGATCAGATGGGGACCAGGAAACCTTCTTGTTCCAGTGGGAACTGGAACAGATCTGGACCAGGAAAACATTCTTGTTCTACCGGGAACTGGACCAGACCTGGAACAGGACAACTCATTGGTTCCAGCGGGAACTGGATCAGATCTGGACCAGAAAAACTTCCTTGTTCCAGCAGGAACTGGTTCAGATGGGGACCAGGAAACCTTCTTGTTCTAGCGGCAACTGTATCAGATCTGGACCAGGAAAACCTTCTGGTTCCAGCAGGAACTGGATCAGAACTTCCAGCCAGTTCATCCATACAGCACTAGTTTAGCTCGCTCACATTCCTTGGATGTATTTAGTGCAGGACTTTCTCCAGGTCAAAGCACCTCTACTGGGTCAGGGTCTGGTTCCTGACCTGCCCACTTCAATCAGAGACCTGGACCAGTCCATCATTTGCCCATGTTGGTCAGCAGCTACAAAGTTACTAAACACACAGTTAAGCAGCGACATTGAACCATTACTGAAGGAATCCCAGCCTCCCTGCACCATTACACCATCCTGAAGAAAGATGGGGATCTCCTCAGCATCGATTGCATCTGCAGTGCTGAAGTAAATGTTGCGAGATCTTCCATCCTTGCAGTCGTCATGGCAACAAATATGCCCAACCCTGAGACTCATGAAGTCCTCTCTGACCATGAAGTCAAGCGGTAGTTAGACGCAGTTTGTCTGAATGGGGCTGAAAGTTTAACAACAAGCTGATGGGCATTACAGAATCGGGACCAGCGGCCTCATTTCTAAAGCTGGTGTAGGTACAATAACCAGCGTACGCCAATTATAGTCAACTTAGGGGATTTATAAAAACCAGACTTGGTGGGAGAATGTTCCTCCCTCCACGGCTACTCTGACCATGCCGTACGCACAGAATCTGGAAAAACAGGAAACTTTGACAGCAGGGGTCCAGAATAAAAACAGACATAATGTGAAATGTGAGACTTTTGTTCACAATCAGCTATTAACTTTCACACCACGTGTTGGATATTAAAGCTGTTTGCAAACATTACTAAAGAGGCCCATTCCATGTTAATACTCCTGGGAGCGCTGCTCACACTCACATCAGCCCCGCCAGTAGAAACCATAAGGAACCAAGCCCTGCCAGGAGGAACCAGGCCACACCAGGAGGAACCAGGAGGAAATAGGCCCCGCCAGAAAGAACCAGGCCGCACCAGGAGAAATCAGGCCGCACTGGGAGGAACTAGGCCCTGCCAGGAGGAACCAGGGCGCACCAGGAGGAACTAGGCCCCGCCAGGAGGAACCAGGCCCTGCCAGGAGGAACCAGGCTGTGCCAGGAGGAACCAGGAGGAACCAGGCCCCGCCAGAAGGAACCGGGCCGCACCAGGAGGAATCAGGCCCCGCCAGAAGAAACCGGGCCGCACCAGGAGGAATCAGGCCCTGCCAAAAGGAACTGGGCCACACCAGGTGGAACCATGAGGAACCAGGCCCTGCCAGAAGGAACCTGGACGCACCAGGAGGAACCAGCAGGAACCAGACCGTGCCAGAAGGAACCAGGCCCTGCCAGGAGGATTCAGCAGGAACCAGGCCGTGCCAGAAGGAACAAGGCCCTGCCAGGAGGAACTAGCAGGAACCAGGCCGTGCCAGAAGGAACCGGGCCCGGCCAGAAGGAACCAGGCCCTGCCAGGAGGAACCAGGCCACACCAGGAGGAACCAGGCCCTGTCAGGAGGAACTAGGCTGCAACAGGAGGAAGCAGCACTGAGCTGGAACTACTGACCTACATGATTCTTCTAATTTTCTTTCTTTCTTTCTTTCTTTCTTTCTTTCTTTCTTTCTTTCTTTCTTTCTTTTGTTTACTTTCTTTCTTTCTTTCTTTCCTGTTGCATGCTGGGAGTTTGGTGGTGGTGGAGTGTGCGATGAGTTTGAATGAGAGTTTCTTTTCTCTCTCTCCTTTTCGTTTTTTACCTGGTATTTATTTTCTGGCTGACACGCATTATTTGTGACGGTTGCTAGTGGGTTTGTGGTCAGTGGGTGGCCAGCAGGCCGTGTGTCTTGGCGGAGATGGCGTGTTTTGAGACGCCGTCCTTGTCTTTGAAGCACAGCTTGCTGGTTCAGCCTGTTGGAAACGGTTCTCCTTGCTGTGGTTTTCTTAAAGGAGGAGAGTATGGTGGCGGGGTTGATTGCGAGCGGCGTTACGGTGTTTACTTGCAGGTTTCCCCGCTTTCGGTGCCCGCCTCCCGTGTTACTGTGTCGGGTGTTCCCCCGTTTGTCCCAAATGAAGTTCTGGGGAAAGAGCTGCAGCGGTTTGGGAAGCTGTCAAGCAATTTTCGGACCGTGGGGCTAGGCTGGTAGAGTGAGAAGCTGAAGCACGTGCAATCTTTCAGGAGGCAGGTGTTTATGTTTCTGAGCTGTCAGACGCAGACACTCGATGTGTCCTTCAAGGTGAAGCATGAAGAGGGATATTACATGGTCTACGCCAGCACTGGGAACATGAAGTGCTTTGACTGTGGTGTTGTGGGACACAAACGGATAAATTGTCTTCACAGAAGGTGGTCGGGCTGGATTTACTGGATGAGAAGAAACTTTTTAGGTTAAGGAAACATGTCACTAGTTTGAGGAAGACACTCAACTTGAGAAGGGTTTCTGGATGGTTGAAGCCTAGTACGTAAAAGATATGGTGAAGATACTGCACTGGGTGTTTCTCCTCATGTTTCCTTTTACTGTTTGCTCTTTTATTCTCTCTCTTGGTAGTATGGGTAAGGTGGGGTGGGCATATTAAATATTAATGGAGGGAGGGATCAGCAGAAGAGAGCAGTTATTTCTGTGATGATTTCTCAGAAAAGGTTAAACGTGGTTTTCCTACAAGAAACACATAGTGATAAAAGTAATGAGCTGGACTGGGAGTTGTGGTGGAAGGGGCAGTGTGTTTTCTCTCATCGCATGAACATCTCTGCTGGGGTAGCCTGCCTCTTTTCTCCTGGGCTGGATTATAACATTACATCCACAGTGGAGTTGGTGGCTGGTAGGGCTCTGGTTGTCAGGGCAGAAATACACGGCATCCATATCTGTTTCTTTAATATTTATGCTCCTACTTTGGGCTCAGACAGGCTGGATTTATTCCAGAAATTAAAGGATTTTCTCAAATCTTGCGACTGTACTGAGTGTGTGGTAATGGGGGGGACTGGAACTGCACCACAGGGTTTTATTAGAAAGGACTGGACAGGAACCCCATATGAGGTCTGCCACTTTAACCCAGATAATCTCGGAGTCTGATCTAGTCGATGTGTGGAGGGTTCACCATCCCCAGGGCAGGCAGTACACGTGGGTTAGAATGGTGGACGGAGGTGTGAGTGCAGCCAGGTTAGATAGGATTTACCTGTCTAACAGTTTCTGTAATAGACTGGTGAGTAGTCATATTTACCCAGTAGGGTTCACAGATCATCATTTAGTCACACTGGATCTTCACATTTCACACACTATCAAGTGTAGCTCTTATTGGCACTTTAACATTAAACTGCTTCAGGACAGAGGTTTCTGTCAGAGGTTTGAGGATTTTTGGTCTCTGTGGCGGTCTAGGAAGAGGGAGTTTATCACTCTGAGTCAATGGTGGGAAGTGGGAAAGGCACATATACAGGTTTTTTGTCAGCAGTACACCAGCCATTCTACATTTCAAGTTAAATTGGTGATCCAGTGCTTAGAAGGAGAAATCAGAGATCTGGAGGACACGTTGTGTCCAGGTAGCAGTTCAGACGGCAGCAGACTACAGCTGAAAGAGAATGAATTGAATTCTTTTTTAAGGGAAAGAGTCAAGGGTGCTTTAGTTAGGGCCCGGTTTGTCAGCCTGCAGGACATTGACGCATGGACATGGAGGCTTGTGACCAGCAGTGTGTGGCTGAGCTGCTGAAGGGGCTGCCTCGGCTGAACCCTGTGGACAGAGACACGCTTGATGCTGCCTTCTCCTTGGAGGAGCTTACTGCTGCTGTTGGTCAGATGGCATCTGGTCGTGCTCCTGGGCTGGATGGGCTGCCAGTGGCTTACTATAAGCACTTCTGGAAGAGTATTGGCATGGACTTGTGGGAGGTGTTGCAGGAATGTTCGGCCTTGGGTCTGTTGCCGGTGTCCAGCAGACATGCAGTTCTCTCTCTCTTGCCAAAGAAGGGGGACTTGGCTTTATTCAAGAACTGGAGGCCGGTGGCCTTGCTATGCACAGACTACAAACGTTTTTTTCAAGGTCTGGCTAACTGGCTAAAACGGGTGCTGGAGTTCATCATTCACAGAGATCAATCGTACTGTGTACCTGATCGATCCATCATGGATAATTTGTTTCTGATGAGACTTATTGGACGTTTGTAAGATTTATGGTATTAATGTTGGCATCATTTCCTTGAATCAGGAAAAAGCTTTTGATAGGGTGGATCATGGTTTTCTTATTTCTGCGTTACATGCTTTTGGTTTTGGGGTTGGGTTTATTTCTCAGGCGAGGCTGCTATATAAGGAGGCATTTTGTCTCCTGAAAGTAGGGGGTGGTTTGATCTGTCCGATGCAGTTTCAGAGGGGTATTAGACAGGGCTGCCCCATCTCTGGAATCCTGTACTCTATAGTTCTTGAGCCTCTTTTAACTAAGATAAGGGCCAGACTGCCGGGTCTCCTGCTGCCAGGGATGCCTTGGCGTCCTCCACTGATTGTGTCTGCCTACGCAGATGATGTCACAGTTATTGTATGGAATTAGAGAGATGTAGAGCAGCTGAGCTGTAGTTTGGAGCTGTACCAGAAAGCCTCACCAGCTAAAGTTAAATGGGGGAAGAATGAAGCCTTACAGGTAGGGAAGTGGGCGGACCAGGGTGTTTCTAATTTACCGGGGAACCTTTGTTGGGGACGACAGGGGTTCAAGATCTTGGGTGTGTTTTTGGGTACAGAGGAGTTTCAGGAGCAGAACTGGGAGGGTGTTGTGGACAGAGTGTGTGCCAGACTGTCCAAGTGGAAATGGCTGCTACCTCAGCTTTCCTACAGGGGACGAGCCCTTATTGTCAATAACCTTGCGGCCTCGACCCTGTGGCATCGGCTGGTTTTGACCCCACCGAAGGGCCTGGTGGAGGACCTTCAGAGAGCTGTCGTCGATTGTTTCTGGTCTGGGATGCACTGGGTGAGGGAGGCGGTATTGTATCTGCTGGTGCAGGAAGGAGGACAGGGCCTGGTGGACATTGTATCTCATATCAAGGCCTTTAGGTCGAAGACGGCTCAGCGGTTGCTGTACCATTCTGGACTGCCATGGACTGACACTGCCTGTGTACTGCTGAGGCAGGCCGGAGGCTGGGGATACGATAAACATCTTTTTCTGTTTCAACCGGGGTCCATAGATTTGCCTGGTCTGACTTCTTTCTACAGGTCTGTCCTGCAGGCATGGCGGGTTTTCATCTTCCATCGGAAGGAGACTTTGACGGTGGGGATGTGGATTCTGGAGGAGCCTCTGGTTGGTAACAGCCTCATCACTTCTCAGGCTCTGGACTCCAAAAGCCTGAGATCCAGACTAAGGGAGGGGGGCTGTGTGAAGCTTGGTGATCTGCTAAGAACTTTTATTACACAATTGTCCCGGATGCTCAACATCAAGTCCAGCAGACTGTTGACCAGGTTGGTGGAGGAGGTTCGTGCGTCACTACCAGGACCCCTCAGAGTGTTTGCTGAGGACCGGGCTGTTCTGGATCAGTGGACAGCTGGTGTGGACTACCTGCTTCCATCCCTGACTGTCTCTCCTGCCATTGGTCAGTGGCAGGGTGATGAGGACATCTTGTTGGCCAAGAAAAACCGTGTGAGGGGTGTGGGGACGGTGGACGTGGTGATGATGCTGACAGGGATGCTGGCGGCTCGACTCAGGCTGGAGTTTGAGTTTTATAGACTTACTGAAAGGACTGATGCCTTTGTGGGAATCTGGGGGTGCGGGATGTGCTGTGTTCGGTGAGAGAGGGCCGTTTGTTTTTGCATTTCTGAGGGTCGTTGGTTCTGGTTCTGTAGTTTCTAAGTACTGTTAGGTGTGAAGGGTTTGAAATTTTGTTTATTAATGATTTGTATTTTGTATTTCATGTTTATTAATTTTTTTTTTTATTTATTTTTTGTTTTAAGTTTCTTTTCTTTTGCTTTGTTGTTGGTGTTGTTGTGGTCATTTAAAAGTGTTTTTGAAACTCAAACTCTTTCCTCCTTTGTGTATCTGGTAATGAAGAGGATGATGTTGTGCAGCTCAGTGTACCAACAGCACCATCTGGTGGCCGTGGCGCAGTTTGCAGCCTCATCATGAAGCTGTGCGTGTCGCTGCACGGAGCCTCTTCTTCCTCGCGGGGGCGGCATGAGCTCGTTCACAGCAGCTTTGAAAACGATGTCGGCCCCGGCGTGCACACGCACCAAAAACGTGCACGGTCAGAAGGACAGGGTCTAGATTAGTTCCTGATCTGTGACGTCCTAATTATTCTGCTTCAGTTTAAATTCAAACTTCCTTATGAGAAAATCCTGTTACCATGGTTACAGACAACTTTACAGGGACAACGTTTAATTAAGTTATTAATATAAACAAACAAATAAACAAACATGCAGGTAAAAAACAGAGTAAATGGTGTGGTTTCTGAAGTCTGAATCAGGTTTTATCTTCAGCGGTTGAACTTTGTACCTGCTCAGCCAGGTGATCACAGACTCACACCCATGTTCACTGACACGCACGCTCAGGTGTGTTATTGTACCTGGGACCTTTCTGTTGAATCCAAAAAGAAAGTGAAGCTCTGGCTTCAGGGCTGATGTGATGATGTTTACTGATTACCCAACACCAGCTGGTCTGAGCTGTTTACCTGGTGGAAAACTTTCATCTCCTTTGAATTCTGATTCGTTGAACATCATGAATCTGATCTGTTTTGTTCAAACATTATTTAAATGTTCTGTGTTGACAGATGCACCCAAATATTATTTTATGTTTTATGTTGTTTTTATTGATTTGTGAATTTGTATTTTCACTTCCTAATTTGAAGAGTTACTGGCCCAGGTGTGTGTGACCAGACTGATTTGATGTGTGTGTTCAATAAAGAGCCGTTCCCTCACAGCTGTTCGGATTGTGAGCTGAGCCGACTAAGAAGCAGTTTTTGTCTCCCGTGCGTGTTTTTTCATATAACATTTGTTGGGAAAGGTAATGTGCTTTTTTTTTTTTTTTTTTTTTTTTTTTGACACGTAGCCGTTCGGATCTGCCAACATTCTGTCTGACGGGTGTGATAAAGACGCCCGGCTCCCGTGGACCAGAAGGAGAAGCAGGAAGGGGAGGTCTAAATCCTGCAGGGAGGAAGCTCAGTGATGTCCCACAGAAGGGAACCGGATCACCATCCTGGATCCATCCAGTGCTACCCACACTTAAACATTTCCAGGATGGATGTTTTACAGTCTCTCCTTAGAATTCCTCTCAGATTCATTTTACAATCTGTAATGTGTAAAATGTAAATAAAACCAGAATCACATCAGTTCATCTTTCGTCTCCAGTAGAAGATCAACATCAACGCAGAGGTTGAAACGGAGACGTTTCACCATGTGATGAAAATATGAGCTGATCGTGAATTTGATGCAGCAACACGTCTGGAAAAAGTTAGAACAGGAGCAACAAAAGGCTGGAAAAGAGCCTCAGGAACGAGATGCAGCTAACCAGGTTAATCATCAGATCACCAGCGTCCTTGTCCCATGCATACAGAGATTCCTCCTTATTCTCTGATTCTTCTGATGATATTATACGCTGTAGATGGTGGCTCTTCAAAGCTTTATGTTGAACACAAAAAAACAATCAGATCCAACCATCAATGGAGTGGCCGTTGAGGTGGTCTCCATCTACAAATACCCGGGGGTCCACATCACTGACCACCTCATCTGAAACAAGAACGCTTCCCATCTGGTGAAGAAGACTCACCAATGTCCTTCAGAGGATGAAAAGGTGAATCCAGGACCACCAGGAGTAGAAGAACCTCCTGCATCACGAAGGACCCATCCCACCCTGAACACAGCCTGTTTTCCATCAGGCAGGAGGGTGGACAGCCTCCTGCAATGTGATGGACCATAATCTTCGTTCTAATGTGCAGTAACCTGTTTCCATCTCGAAGCCTCACTTCTTCATCTTTATTTGATCTGATTGAAGGAGTTTTCTCTTTTCTCCTACTTTAATGCGTTTGATTTGCCTCCCGGTTGATCCTGTGGAGCAGACTTTCCTTCTCCTCCTGTTAAACAGGAGATTTTAGTGTTCCTGCGATGACTCACTGGCCTGTTGATGAGCCATCGATTTGAGTCAGGATTGTTGCAGCAAGAAAACATCTCAGACCAGCAGGATGGTAGACCTGGAGTTGGTGACCTGGCTCTGGAAGCATGTGGGATGAAAAGTTAGTGTTATGCTTCGCCATCAAGAATTCCTTAACCACAGCAGCAAACTGAACATGTTTCACTACAGTTCCATCCTGACCACATCCACACGTCCAGATATTGTCAACGCCACCCCCCCGCCCCCTGGAAACAGGAAGTGACTCCTTTTGAAGCCTAAATGTCCATCAGAAAAACACACCAAACTGCCTCATTTTACTCATGCTTTCCAGGAGGTGAAAACGGCCGTCACACAAACTGAGGCGCTGCATTGACGATGATAGAAGCAGGTGGGATAACATGCTGCAGGTGGGGGAGGCCAAGAAACTAGTTCAGGAACAGCTGTTGGGTCCAGGAACAGCTGCTGGGTCCAGGAACACCTGTTAGATCCAGGAACAGCTGCTGGGTCCAGGAACACCTGCTGGGTCCAGGAACAGCTGCTGAGTCCAGGAACAGCTGCTGGGTCCAGGAACACCTGCTGGGCCAAAAAACACCTGCTGAGCCAAGAAACAGCTGCTGGGTCAAGGAAAACCTGCTGGGTCCAGGAACAGCTGCTGAGTCTAGGAACACCTGCTGGGTCCAGGAACACCTGCTGGGCCAAGAAACAGCTGCTGGGTCCAGGAACACCTGCTGGGTCCAGGAACAGCTGCTGAGTCCAGGAAAACCTGCTGAGTCTAGAAACAACTACTGGGTCCAGGAACACCTGCTGGGCCAAAAAACACCTGCTGAGCCAAGAAACAGCTGCTGGGTCAAGGAAAACCTGCTGGGTCCAGGAACAGCTGCTGAGTCTAGGAACACCTGCTGGGTCCAGGAACACCTGCTGGGCCAAGAAACAGCTGCTGGGTCCAGGAACACCTGCTGGGTCCAGGAACAGCTGCTGAGTCCAGGAAAACCTGCTGAGTCTAGAAACAACTACTGGGTCCAGGAACAGCTGCTGAGTCCACGAACACCTGTTGGATCCAGGAACAGCTGCTGAGTCCATGAACAGCTGCTGAATCCATGAACAGCTACTGAGTCTAGGAACACCTGCTGGGTCCAGGAATAGCTGCTGGGTCCAGGAACAGCTGCTGAGTCCACGAACAGCTGCTGAGTCTGGTAACACCTGCTAGGTCCAGGAACAGTTGCTGAGTCCAGGAACAGCTGCTGAGTCTAGGAACACCTGCTGGGTCCAGGAACAGCTGCTGAATCCATGAACAGCTGCTGAGTCTAGGAACACCTGCAGGGTCCAGGAACAGCTGCTGTGTCCGTGAACAGCTGCTGGGTCCAGGAACAGCTGCTGAGTCTCGGAACAGCTGCTGAGTCCATGAACAGCTGCTGAGTCTGAGAACACCTGCTGGGTCCAGGAACAACTGCTGAGTCTAGGAACACCTGCTGGGTCCAGGAACAGCTGCTGGGTCCAGGAACAGCTGCTGGGTCCAGGAACACCTGCTGAGTCTAGGAACAACTACTGGGTCCAGGAACACCTGCTGGGCCAAGAAACACCTGCTGAGCCAAGAAACAGCTGCTGGGTCAAGGAAAACCTGCTGGGTCCAGGAACAGCTGCTGAGTCTAGGAACACCTGCTGGGTCCAGGAACACCTGCTGGGTCCAGGAACAGCTGCTGGGTCCAGGTACACCTGCTGGGCCAAGAAACAGCTGCTGGGTCCAGAAACACCTGCTGGGTCCAGGAACAGCTGCTGAGTCTAGGAACACCTGCTGGGTCCAGGAACACCTGCTGGGTCCAGGAACAGCTGCTGGGCCAAGAAACAGCTGCTGGGTCCAGGAACACCTGCTGGGTCCAGGAACAGCTGCTGAGTCCAGGAAAACCTGCTGAGTCTAGAAACAACTACTGGGTCCAGGAACACCTGCTGGGCCAAGAAACAGCTGCTGAGCCAAGAAACAGCTGCTGGGTCCAGGAACAGCTGCTGGGTCCAGGAACAGCTGCTGAGTCCATGAACACCTGTTGGATCCAGGAACAGCTGCTGAGTCCATGAACAGCTGCTGAATCCATGAACAGCTACTGAGTCTAGGAACACCTGCTGGGTCCAGGAACAGCTGCTGGGTCCAGGAACACCTGCTGAGTCCACAAACAGCTGCTGAGTCTAGTAACACCTGCTGGGTCCAGGAACAGTTGCTGAGTCCAGGAACAGCTGCTGAGTCTAGGAACACCTGCTGGGTCCAGGAACAGCTGCTGAATCCATGAACAGCTGCTGAGTCTAGGAACACCTGCAGGGTCCAGGAACAGCTGCTGTGTCCGTGAACAGCTGCTGGGTCCAGGAACAGCTGCTGAGTCTCGGAACAGCTGCTGAGTCCATGAACAGCTGCTGAGTCTGAGAACACCTGCTGGGTCCAGGAACAACTGCTGAGTCTAGGAACACCTGCTGGGTCCAGGAACAGCTGCTGAATCCATGAACAGCTGCTGAGTCTAGGAACACCTGCAGGGTCCAGGAACAGCTGCTGTGTCCGTGAACAGCTGCTGGGTCCAGGAACAGCTGCTGAGTCTCGGAACAGCTGCTGAGTCCATGAACAGCTGCTGAGTCTGAGAACACCTGCTGGGTCCAGGAACAACTGCTGAGTCTAGGAACACCTGCTGGGTCCAGGAACAGCTGCTGAGTCCATGAACAGCTGCTGAGTCTAGGAACACCTGCTGGATCCAGGAAGACCTGCTGAGTCCAGGAACAGCTGCTGGGTCCAGGAACACCTGCTGGGTCCAGAAACAGCTGCTGAGTCCAGGAACAGCTGCTGAGTCTAGGAACAACTGCTGAGTCCAGGAACACCTGCTGGGTCCAGAACGTAAGTGATACACCGAACCATGACTGACTAGATGACACAAACATGCAGACTGAGCTCAGCTGTTGGTTGGTAGTCTCTGTGCACAGGAACAGAAAAATCCAGAACTAGTTCTCATCCTGTTGGAAGGCTGTAGTTACTCCGCTCACAGCTCCAGTCCTGAGAAACCTGGATATCTTGGAAGTGTTTGCTACTGTAAGTCAGATCCATCACTCGTCAATGGTCAAGTGTGGTACAGACGAAGCGGTCCAGTTCAGATGAAAACGAAGCAGCTGATTGGTTCGATAGAATAACATCCCAGAAGCTGGTTTCTGTGTACACACTAGCACCAAACTGGAACCTGCATCCAGTTGAACACGCTCTCATCAGCTGAAAACTAGAAGAGTGAAACATAAAAGAAGAAGAGAGAAGTTTTGACTGAAGGGACAGAGGGGAACTGGTTGGACTGGTCCAGTCCCGCAGAAATACTAAACAGGATATGGAGCCCTGGAAAGTCAGCTAGCAGCTTTGTTGTGGTGGATGCAGATGAACCCTGTTCAGAGGCTGGATTGAGGTCTGGAGGTGGACTGGCACTAGAGACACCTTGCAGACCTCCTTCAGCTAAAGGACGTCCCTGAAGACAAAATGTCCTTCTACCCAACCTGAGACTCCATCTTATTTGGCTTTTAATGGATTTTATCTAGTTTTTTTTTTTCGTCTGAATTAGATATTTTTCTACTTTCCTACTTTTATTATATTTTGTTGATTCTATTGTTGTTTCTATTGCTTTTAAAATTCTGGTTTTTACCTATCAAGCCCTACATGACCAGGCATCTGAATACATCAGGGATCTCCTACAGCTCTACAGGGTGTGCAGAATTATTAGGCAAGTTGTATTTTTGAGGATTAATTTTATTATAGAACAACAACTATGTTCGCAATGAACACAAAAGACTCATAAATATCAAAGCTGAATATTTTTGGAAGTTGGAGTGGGGCTTTTTTAGTTTTAGTATCTTAGGAGGATATCTGTGTGTGCAGGTGACTATTACTGTGTATAATTATTAGGCAACTTAACAAAAATCAAATATATACCCATTTCACTTATTTATTTTCACCAGGGAAACCAATATAACAACTCAAAATTTACAAATACATTTTATCTTTGAATCTTGTTGCAGAGGTTGTGCTTTTATTTCTCCTGGTCTGGACTACTGCGACGCTCTTTATTCAGGCATCAGTAATAACGAGCTTTCTTGTTTGGAGTTAGTCCAGGACTCCGCAGCATGACTTTTCACTTATTGTTTGCATTTAAAGCTTTAAATGAACTGGCCTCCAGTACATTACCGACTGCCTCCATATTTACACTCCAGCACCGCTCTGAAGTCCGAGGGCCAGTAGTCGGTCTACGACTCTGTAGTTGGTCCCAGCTCAAGGTACCTAAGACAAAACATGAAACTAGAAGGGACAGGGTTCTCTGTAGATGGTCCAGACTCTGGAGCTGCCCCTCCAGCTCCAATCTGCCCCACAGTGGAGTCTGAAGACCCACTTTTATTCTCTGGCTTTTAACACCGCCTGAGTTGTGTGGTCCTCTGTGTCTTTTTATTTATTTATACTTGTTTCTTTATTTATTTCATCTTTTCACTTGATCTTGATTTAATAGGAGCTGGTGGAGCTTGACAGGAGTACTTGTTTTTTTCATTTATTAGTAGTGCTGATTCATCCATTATCCATCCATCCATCCATATCATCCATCCATCCATCCATCCATCATCCATCCATCCATCCATCCATCCACCCATCTATCATCCATCCATCCATCCATCCATCCATCCATCCATCCATCCATCATCCATCCATCCATCCATCATCCATCCATCCATCCATCATCCATCCATCCATCTATCCATCCATCCATCATCCATCCATCCATCATCCATCCATCCATCCATCCATCATCCATCCATCCATTATCCATCCATCCATCCATCCATCCATCCATCCATCCATCCATCCATCCATTATCCATCCATCCATCCATCCATCATCCATCCATCCATCCATCCATCCATTATCCATCCATCCATCCATACATCATCCATCCATCATCCATCCATCCATCATCCATCCTTCCATCCACCCATCCATCCATCCATCCATCCATCCATCCATCCATCCATCCATCCGGACTACAATCATCAAGTCGGTGGACATAAAATTCATGAACCTCATGTAACAAACTCTGATTTATCTCCAGTGTATTAATGAAAATGTTGTTTTCTGACGCGTGATTTGGCAGGTTTATCATGAATAAAGCAACCAGCTGGATTATAGATTAAAGGAGCACGGTGACCTCCAAGCTGGTCTTTTCAAACTTTTTTAAGTTTAAACTTAAAATAATAAAACATGTGTTTTCTTCCTGCTGGGAAAACAAACTCACTAGTTATAGAAGCAAAGTCTTTAATGTGCTACATCATGTAAATATCAAAATATTCTCTCACATATAAACTTTTCAACTGTTAGCAAAAATGAACTACAACAAACAAACTGTACAAAAGTAAAAAAGCTTGAAGGAAGCAGGTTTCTGTCTGAGCTGGAAAGGCTGGAGGAATATTCCTGAACTGGATTTCAGAGTCCGATGTTCTGGAGGACGGTCTGCATACTGCTGCAGCAAAGCTTTGTGGGTAAAAAGTTTCAGATGAGTTTGGTTTGCTTCATTCAGCGGTGATGAAGATGAAGGATGCTTGGTGTCTTTGCATCCTGGAACCCTCCAATGGCGCCGCTACACATTCATCCTGGTTCGTTTTGGCAAAATACTTTTATCACATCACAATTTCCCTTTTTTAGATAAATAAATAAAATGACATGGTTGAATTTAACATGCACCCTGAACTGTCACAGCAGCAAAAGTTATCCACTTTTCCTGAGTCCGTTTACAGTTTTCCAGAGATCCCTTCTCCCGGGAAAGTCATCACAGAGAAAGCTCTAACAGAAAAAAAACTACCATCAAAACTAAATAAATACCAAAATAAGTTAAACAAGTTTCTACCTGAGTAAAAAGATGTGGAAACACTTCACAGCTTTATCAGGTCTAGGAGGAGGAAGAGTTGGACTCCACTCTTGCTCCGTCTTTGGAATGCCCTTCTTTTGGTGCTGTGCTCATTGAATGGGAAAACGTTTTATTTGGCCACACCTGCTGGTTGTCATGGAACTGGCTCCTCATTCTCCTTCTGTTTTCACTGTTGGCCGTGTGTGGAGGTGGACCACGCTGGCCCTCTCCTGATAGGCCAGTGGAAGGCTGTGATGTGATTGGCTTGTGGCCGGTGGGTTGATGGTGGCCGTAAGAGCCTTCAGCAGGATGGTGGTCTCCTTCTGGTCCTCCTTCCCATCTCCTTCCAGAGTACGAGCCAGCCAGCGCTCCACTGCTTCCTGCAGCTGCGAGGCGGAGGCCGTCTCTGGAAGTGTGTCGGCCTCCTGGCTGGCGTCGAAGCGCTCCACCATCTCCTTCATGTGGCGGCTGAAGGGGGCGGTGGCGCTGGGCAGGAAGCAGCTGCGCTGGTGGATGCAGAGAGAGAAGCGGTGGAAGAAGGTCTGGGGGCAGCGCTCACAGGGGTAGGGGCGTTCGCGGCCGCTGTGGAGGCGGCGGTGCAGCTTCAGGTGAATGTACTGGGTGAACTTGGTGTTGCAAAGTTTGCATTGATATGGTTTCTCCCCGGAGTGCAGCCGCAGGTGGGTCTTCAGGTTACTAGTGCTGCTGAAGCGCTTGTGGCACACCTGAGGTAAAGGGAAAAGATGTTATGATGTTAATGCAGTTCTGTTCCAGCTAAGGAGGGACTACTTTCTGCAGAACAGGTTCAAGTCCATCACCCATACTCACATTAACAAACAAAAAGTGAAGATGTCACATGAGTCACAGCTGGTCTAAAGGTGGGCGTACCCTACATGTGTGTTGGGGGATGATCGTACCTGACACTCGTGTGGTTTCTCCCCTGTATGGACCAGGTGATGTTTCTGGAGGTGGGCCAGCTGAGTGAAGCTCTTCTTACAGATGTCGCACTGGAAGGGCCGCTCCCCGCTGTGGACTCGGAGATGGACCTGCAGAAACAGGGACATGGATCAGGTGTGAACAGGAAGTGATAAATGGATGAACATGCTTAACTGGAGTTGAAGGTGCTACCTTGAGGTTGGACAGCTGTCCGAAGGTCTTGGAGCAGATGTTGCACTCGTACTTGATCTTCCCGTTCTGCTTCTTCAGTGGGTATGGCAGTGACTTGTGACCCGGCCCGATACGAGGCGCCAAGCTGCTCTTGATGGTGGTCAAGCTGAGGTTCATGGCCTCCTCGCAGCCAGAAGGAGACTGCTCTGGGGACTGATGTTGGGTGGGGGGCTTGCCTGGGGGGGACATCTCTGGGGTGGCAGGGGCACCTCTTGGAGGAGAAACATTGGGGGTGAGTTCCTTCAGCCCCCCGTGTGGAGGAGGAGCATAAGGGAGGGACACCGGCAGCAAGTTGGAGGGGGCTATGGGGGGGTATGCCAGTCCATCACTGCCCATGTAACTGCTGTATCGCAGGGATCCTCTTGAGGACAACATCCCAGGAAATGGAGGAGAATAGGATGGAAGTAGGAGGCGGGGGTACTGGGGGCCGTAGGTGGAAAGAAACTGGTAGGGGGGCTGCAGAGGTCTGGACTGGGAGTAAAGTGGGTAGGAGGAGACCAGGCCCTCCCTGTGACCATAGAGGCCATGGAGGTGGAGGGGAAGGTTTCTGTGTGGCGCTGGGAAGGAGGGGTGGTGATCGGGTAAGTAGGAATGATTGAAACCCAGACCAGGCTCCATCTGCTCGGGTTGTGGGGACGAACCCACCCCCTGGCCCTCCAGATCCGACCCGTCCTTCTCCATCTTCCTACTGAAGTCCATTATCTGGTCAACAGGCGTGTCCGGAGGAGTGTCTCTTTCCAACACTTCCACGTCAATCTTCTCCTCGCTGTCTTCATCCCTCGCTTCCTTCACCTCCTCCTTCATCTCATTTTTAAGCCACACCTGCTGAGGTAGATGATGCTCGGAAAACTCATCTTCATCGCTGTGTTCTGAGGACAGAAAGGAAGCCATGAGTCCACATGGAGACATCTAGCTGAAGAAAACAAGACAGTCTGCATCACTGACCAAGAAACAAGAAATCTGAACTCAAACAGAACCACGGACCACCACAGACCACAGCAGACCACCACAGACCACCATAGACCACAGCAGACCACCACAGCAGACCACAGCAGACCACCGCAGACCACCACAGACAACAGCAGACCACCACAGACCACAGCAGACCACCACAGCAGACTACAGCAGACCACTGCAGACCACCACAGACCACAGCAGACCACCACAGACCACCACAGGCCACAGCAGACCACCACAGCAGACCACAGCAGACCACAGCAGACCACCGCAGACCACCACAGACCACAGCAGACCACCACAGACCACAGCAGACTGCCACAGCAGACCACAGCAGACCATTGCAGACAGGAAGTTCTGGGGGTTTATTGAAGGTTTCTGGTAAAACCTGGTTTGACACGTGTCGTCATATTTATGGATCCGACTGATGGAATATGGTTTCAGTTTTCATTCCTGGTTTCTGGCTGTCGGTCAGAGGAGGTGTGTGTGTGTGTGTGTGTGTGTGTGTGTGTGTGTGTGTGTGTGTGTGTGTGTGTGTGTGTGTGTGTGTGTGTGTGTGTGTGGGCGTTCATGTGTTACATATGACCACAGAAACAAGCTGAGAAAAAAACCTGCTTTTTATGGAAAAAAACATTTTTGGTCTGAGTTCCGACCGAAAACCCCCGACCCAGGTCTGCAGACCAGAGTCTGACCCATCAGAGTCTGATCTCAGCAGATTAAACACAATCTGGGATTTTACTTCTTTAGTTTGTTTATATGCAGATTCTTCCATGACTCGACTCCTTTGTTGAGAAATCTCACGTCCGTGTAGATTCTAAAGGTGTGACATGTTTTCATACTGATGGTGAACGTTTCCTGTGAGCTTTTAAAAGACCAGCAGACTGCTGTAACCAACCAGATCTTCACATTTTAAGTTAGTGAACAACTGATTTTTGTTGCTCATTTCTGTAAAATAAAAACCGGATGTTTTACATGTAGTTCCTGTATTTCAGCGCAGTGTGTCAGAGATGAAGCAGCCCTCCTCTCTGTGATTGATTATGGATCAGAAATGTTTGTAAAACTGGTTTCTGGTATTTGCAGAATGAATCTTGTGGATGTGATTTCTAAGTGTGCTTGTTGCATCCAGTTTGACTGATCTGGACTCTGAGAGCTACGTGCAGCTAACCTGATAAGGACACGTTAGTCACCTGGAGGAATACCTGCAGGTATGAATCATGAGTTTTACCTTCATCGCACCAGATGAAGGAAGCATGACTCGGCTTAATGATGCTCTGCAAACAGCTGAAGATGTGACTCACCCTCGGACTTTAACCTGATTAACCCTGTTTCTCTTAACCAGCAGCTAACGCACACACCTGTTGAACCTGTGTGTTACAGAGGTTACGCTTCATGAGACCAGAAACAGCATCAAACCAGCAGTGAAGAATGATAGCATCAAGGAACATGTCTAGTTTCTCTATGAAGGGAAATGTACTGTCCTGGCTTCATGTTCAGCTCTGATGGAAATCTACCTGTTTATCACATCATGGCAGAAAAAGAAGGTTTTAGTCATGATGATGCTTCCAGAAGATCAGCTGATCAGGTGATCACCTGTCTCTTCTCTGCTGCTCTTCACACACAACAAATGTCAACTTTTGCCCAAAATAAAGTTATAAGAGACAGAAAGCTCTGTATCCAGATGAGAGCAGTACTAGGGCCAGACCAGAGCCAGGCCTTGGTGTACTTACTATGTCTGAGCTCGTCCTGCTGGCTGCAGAGCCTCTGGGTGAACTCCGGGCTGTACCACACCAGCAGCTCTTGTTTGGGCTCCACAGGCCGGATGGTGTAGAAATAGATGTCCCGGCCGTTCTGACAGGCCACCAGGTTCTGCTCAGCTAGGGAGCGGGCCGGGTTGACATAACGCATCCAATTGCTTTTGTGGACATCGTAGCCATCAATGAAGTGTTGAAGCTGCTCACCACCGTAAATCTGCAGAAGGAACCAGACACAGACAAACTGTCATCAGAGACAATCCAGAAAAAAACAAATGGATGTGAAGCCAGAATAAAACAAACAGCAGCATTATGCAGTAAAAACAACACAACAAAATAAAAGCATACCTCTGCCATGAACAGGTATGTCTAAGAGACGTCTGCTTCCTGTGTATCCTGAGTGTGTGTCCTGTGTGTGTGTCAGTGTTTGCGTTTTTAAATGCTCGGCGGTGGAGGCGTGGCCTCTGAGTCACCACTCGGCCTGTTTCGCTCTCCTTTTCTCACCTCTAACTCATATTTCTGTCCATCTGATTTATGGCCCACAGCAATCGGCCCTTATATGTTGAAAAAGAAGAAGGAAAAGAAGAAGGAAATAAAGAAGAAGAAGAAGAAGAAGGAGGAGGAGGAGGAGCTGGTGTGAAAGCTGAGGAGGTGAAAAGTGACGGAGCTGGCAGGCCACCAGCCTCCACCCGACTCCCGTCTTATTATCTCTGACTTTCACTATTGTAATGAGGCAGAAACACCCCTGACAGGTTTACAGGAAATGAAGCCGGAAGGGAAATACGTAGGGGTGGCGGCAGAAACTCGCTTTAGGAATTGACTCAGCATAACTGAAAATTTCCTGAGTGACAAAAGTTGCAGCAGGATGGCAGAAAGAAAAGTAGGATGTTAGAGAATGAAAGGGGTGGAGGGACGAGGACATCTAGGTGAACAATGAGCCTTTCCAGTAAAACTCGGATGACTCGGAGCATGAGTTACACACCGCCGGCCGCCACAACTTCCTCTAAAATTTACACCAAAAGCACTGAGTACCCGAGGAATCTGTGGGAAACTGTTTACTGACGCAGATGAGATGTGAAACCTCAGGAACCACTGATGCACAACAAAACCTGTTACCTGACTTTTCTTGACTTTCCCTGACTTTTCTTGACTTTCCCTGACTTTCCTTGTCCATGTGTTTGTTCTGACAGCATCGCGAGAACCACTGCAAGTGTATAACCTCTGAACTGAGGACATTTCTGCAAAGTGAAGCCATTTTATGCTTTTACAGACATAAACAATTCAAGACAATTCATTTGGATCCAATTAAAAGAAATCCACAAGTACAATTTATAACTGTGTTCATACAAGCTAATCTCATTAAATTAATGACAGCTAAGGAAACAAACTGCATTGAATCTTTGATTCAATCCTCCACCTTATTGCACGAGCAGGCAGTGAATGTCAGCCTGTATTTCTGTAAGAACCTGAGGTGAGGACCTGTTGTTGAACGCTAGCAGAGCTTCTCTAAGTGTGGGAGAAATGGTGGGTCTCATTTAACAGGTTTATTTACATTGTTCTCACCTCACTACTTAGACAGGAATGTGTGTGTGTCTTACCCTCCAGAAATACTTTCTGTTGGCGTGTTTGGGAACGTTGTCTTTGGTGTAGATGTCTCCTTGCAGGGGGCCGAAGCGAGTCCCCTGAGGGATGTACTCTTTGCTGAACACGCCTGTTACCTAGAAACCAGAGGAAACTATCATAATTATCATAACTTTGAGCTTTTAGAGACCGAGAGCATTTGGATGTTTATGTTTACGAGTAGCAGGTCATCAGCTAATGTCGCCACCATGTTAAGACCTTCATCCTGACCCACTTTCTACTCTGAGGAGAGTCCTGATCCACTGATGTCTGACCTGATCATGTTAGGTTCCTGTTGGTTTTCAGGTCATACCTCCTTCTCTATAAACACTTTATTTCCCAACCAGATCCTCATTCCATGTTTGTGTTGTTCTAGTTTAGTTCTGCAGGACAGTCCAGGGAAATCAGGGACTGATGGAAATTCTGAAAAATGTCCCACTTTTCCTTGATTTTGTTTTTATACCTTCTCTTTGGTTCACTGGATGGTCCAGGCATAGAGGAGCATTATTTTTCTTCTTTTCACACACACATAGAACTTTCTGCTCACTGGTTGATCTTTGGCTGCTCCTGATTGGACGTTACCGTCAATCTAAGCTCTCTGATTGGTGGAAAGTCTGACAGGAAGTGGCTTCATCATCATGTCCAGGTCTAAATAGAGGTCTCTTAGCAACATAGTAGTGATGGTGATGTTTTTATGGTGAAATGTGATAAATAATGCTGTTATCATGGATCATTGTGGATTTACCAGATAGAGTCTCTGGATAAAACTACATTTAGTGGCTGGATTGTAAACCTCCTGGACGGGATAGAAATGTCTGGAAAACTTCCGTAGATCAGCTAAAGGGTAGCTATCCATCACATTTACCCCACAGAGAAACACACCACCGCTCCTGGTGGAGGAGGAGGAGGACCTTGGGGAGACCTGATGGAGGTTTAAGGGTCAAATGATTCTGTCTCCTGCTGCTGTTCTAAGGTCAGATTCCAAACCACTGGGCCAGATTTCTGAGGAACACCATCCCAACAACACTGAATGACACCTGAAAAGTGTGTGTGTGGGTTGGGGGCTGGATCTGAGATATGATGAACCAGTTTGACAGGGACATTGTCAATTGCCGGTGTTGCATGACTAATGAGCTGCTGGTTAACCGATGCTTAAGCCAAGCCCGGTAGGGAGGGGGGGATGGGGGGGGGGTCGAAGAATGGAGGAGGTGTGTTTACATTCGCGGGGGGGGGGTCTTAAGTTGACCCATGCTTCGTCCACATGAAGACCGCCTCTTTCTTGTGCCCACCAGCCTGGCCGGCTGTCCAATCTCAACGAAAGTTAATCATCTGGTTTTAACCTAAATCCACCCCCACCCCTCACACCCCCATCCAGAGCATGCCCCCTCCCCCCTCTCTGCTGCCTATCTCCACCCGTCACTAACACTCCATCTGCCACGTGCCCCTTCACTCCTCCACGCCTGCTGTGGCACGCTCCACAAACACCATGAGGACAACGTTCCGCCTCGGGCAGGTGTTCAGTGAGGGCATGCCCACGCACGTGTCAGGCTACACACCTGAAACACTTAACATCACTTGCCCCACACAGGAAGTGGTGGAGGAAGATGGAGCTGATGGAGGAAAATCAACACCTGTCGGTGTTTCAGCTGGTTTTTCCAGAGATGACCGACATGAGCGTGCACGTGCTGGTGAGCAGATCGAGAGATGTGCATGTGGGCATGCATGTGAGTGTGCGTGTGTGCGTGCAGGTGAACGAGCGAGGGATGAGCAGACGAAAGAAGAACAGACGAGAGCTGCAGAAGAGGAACGAGGCAGAAAGAGGAAGAGGACGACCGCAGGCTGAGAATGACAGAAGTGACACGTCTTCATCTTCCCTTCAGAGATGATGAAAGTGTGAAGGCCTTGGGCCCCCAGGGGCCCCATGGAGGAGCTGGCATGTGGAGGCAGAGAGACCACATGAATGTAGCTCACCTGGTGGAGGGAAGGCAGGTGGAGGCAGGTGGAGCATCAACACCATCGAATGGTTGAGAGGAAAGTTGGCTGATTCCTGACAGCCTTTATAAAACAAACAACAGATGGAGACACATAAGTGTCCTCCAACCTGAGGACGTATGTGTCCTCCAACCTGCTACATGAGGACGTACATGTCCTCTGACCTGAAGATGTACATGTCCTCCGACCTGCTACCTGAGGACGTAAATGTCCTCCTACCTGAGGACATACATGTCCTCCAACTTGAAGACGTACATGTCCTCCGACCTGAAGACGTACATGTCCTCCGACCTGCGACCTGAGGACATATGTGTCCTCTGACCTGAGGACGTATGTGTCCCGAGGCTGATGGTGGCCTCATGTCCACGCGCACGCCATAGCAGTTTCTGGTGACTCAGCAGTTTTGGGCGTGCACGTGGCCGGCAGACCGCTATGTTTCAGGAAACCTGAACCAACCTCGTTGTCCGAGCTGTAGTTGAAGGTCAAGTTCCGAGGGATGGACGTCATGGCTCGGGGGAGGCTGAAGCTCGGGTCCGAGACCTGGTCCGGAACGATGTAGGTGCAGCTGAGAGCAAAGTCCACCTCCCTCCAGCCGCTCATGTCCTCTGATGTGTTCTCCAGCTTCATGTTCGGATGACAAAGAGTCCTGGACGGGATGAATCCAGCCACGGGATCTCCTGTTTGGTTTCAGCTGCTTTGGTGTAGAAGTGCTTTGGTTCTGGTCGGGCAGGCTCCCTCTCTTAGATCCGATGGTTAAAGCTCCAGACCTGGAACAGGATGGAGAAGATCTCAGCGGTCACAGAAAACCCAGTTAAACCACTTCATTCATGAAGAGCAGCTCAGTGATGCGGTAGATTAACCGTCCAATCAGATGGTCAGCTCTTACCCTCACACATTCATTCATGTCTCTGGTCGGGTCATGTCCTCTGTCCCGGCTTAGAACCTGTCCTCGCTGCTCCCTCACCAGAAACTCCTGAGCCGTCCAGCACAGAGCGCTTTTAGCTCAGCCGGCCGGCCAATCAGCAGACACCCAGGTCATGTGACCGAGCCTCCTGACATGCAACTGCTGGTTTTGGACAACAACATTAGTGACGTGGTGTCGCTGACCAGCAAGTGGCTGTTGTGACAAGCGCACACACGTACACGCACGCTCGCACACACATACACACAAAGACGTCTTAATGAATGAATGGAGGAGCAGATGGTCGGCCTGATGCCACGAAAACACTCGCAGACTTTTGCTTGGTTTGGCACTTAATGAGCAATCTGCTGCCACGGCAACGCCTTGACCTACATCTGACTGTAAAGCGCACACGCACACGCACACTGCAATATTTCAGTCTGAAAAATCTGATGCGTGAAGAGAAATACTGGGTTGTGGTCAGAACAAACTGGTTCTGTTTGGGCTTTCTGGCGGATCCAGATGTAGGGCAGGTCGCAGCTCAGACACCTGTCAGGTAAGCGTTCCCTTTCCTGTCGGCCAGGCAGCGTCTGACCTGGAGCTTCGGGTCATCTGGGTCAGTTTACAGAAAGCAGAGAGAGCGGCTGATCTGGTTAACGAGGGTTTCTAACCTCTGTCATCGGCTGGATGTCAGAAAGGAAGTCTCCTTCAACAGGAAGTAGAATATTGATAGAGACGTTTTAATGTACAAACATCTGAACTGGAGGACGTCGGTCTGATCCGTGTGACGTGTTCGTTCTGGTCGCAGCCCCCCACTCTGAATGGCCTCCAGAGCTTATTTTTAGGCTTCTCACAAGGTTTCACACAGAAAGGTGGCAGCAGATGAAGAGAAGCTACTCACTAAACTGAATGTTCAGCTTTCAGGTGGATTTCCAGGAAAAAAGGGAGAGTTGATGCCGCCGATGAACGTCGGAGGTTCCAGTGGAATCATGTGATTCCTTCACTAGATATATATCGTCTGATGATGAGGAGGATGAAGAAGGCTGTTCAGATACAAGCTGTCACTGAACCAGAACAGCAGGTTAATCAATAAATCCTGAAACATAGTTCATTCAGAAGTTTGAAACAAACACACAACAGAAACTATTTCCATGTTTCCACTTTTTCCTCATTTCCAGTTCTTCCTGCTACTATTTACCTGCTATCCTCACTAAACCAACTCCAGCTCAGCTGCTTTGTGGCGCCACCGTGCATCAGAAACGTCTTCTTGGCTTTATTCCAGCCATAGAGGAGCATTATTTTTCTTCTTTTCACACACACATAGAACTTTCTGCTCACTGGTTGATCTTTGGCTGCTCCTGATTGGACGTTACCGTCAATCTAAGCTCTCTGATTGGTGGAAAGTCTGACAGGAAGTGGCTTCATCATCATGTCCTGGTTCTGCTAGCTGACTGGGTGGTTTGTCTCTTTGAAGAATGTCAGGATGTTTTGTTCTGGTTCGCTTCTGCTATTCTAGATTTTCATGGTTATATAAGTACGCGTGCCCCCCTCCCTCCCCACCCTCCCCGTCTTCCTGGTGAAATGGTAAATTGGCTGCCATATGGCTGCTTTTCCAAGAGTGGAGCTTTGCTGGCCTGTGTGGCATGGGGGTTACTGTGCAGGTGGGGAGGATTTAGGCTCTTTCACTGCCCTGGCTGGGCTAATTTCTCTAATTTGCAGACAGTCTGGGCTCTGGCTCAGAGGCTAAAGAGTCCAGGACGGCAGGTTAGCCGACTCATCACGCCCCTCCACCCACCCCACGGTTCAGACCAGCTTGTTCCATGGAGGGAAGCCTTGCTGGCAGGCAGGGGAAGTGGGCCCACCAGGAGGGCGGGGGAGGGCAGCAGACCAGACAGAAAGGATGAGTGGAGCAAAGGCCTGAGGTCAGCTCTGTCTGAGGAGCTGAAAGCAAGGAAACACCTGAGACTTGTTTGGTAACCGTCTGCTGTCAGGAAACAGAAACGCTGCAGAGAAAGCAGCCACCTGGTAGCGGGTGATGTCACGGAGGTGAAGTTAGCACTGGTAGCATGACCAAGGTCACATGACATCCTCAGAAGCAGCAACGATGTCGAGTTATCGGACCGACACTGAGAATAAACTCCTCAGTTTTATCTTCAGCTGAAAGAGAAACTGCTGGGTTTATCAGCTGCGTTGCCATGACGACCAACCTAACCAGCTGGGCTCCAGCACTGAGTGATGCGTTGGAATACACAGCGTGAGTGGCTAAATCATAAAACAGTGGAAGTTTCCAGCTTCATCCAGAAAGAACGTTGACCACCCCCCTTCAGTGTGCACGTTGTGCACGTGGTTTTGTTTGGTTGTAAAATCATATAAACCCACACAAATATTTTGTCAACGCTGGGACAGTATTCCAGAGGTGTCTGTTGTCAAAGAAACAGTGAGGGGGTGGTGTGGAATTTCACTGTTTCATGTTACCATGGAAACATCATGGTCTACCAGGGAAGTTAAACCTTTCGGTTTGAGCAACCTGGGAATGTTGCAGGTGGGAGATCTCAGGAAAGGAGGCCTGGATCAGGATTTTCTGCTTCCAGTGATGGACCAACCAGCCTGGTTCTCCTGACAGGACCTCCCTCACCTGGACCTCCCCCAGCAGAACTTCAGGTGGTTTTGGAGGTATTCAGTTTTTCTGACTCTGATTCTGTTCTTGTTCTGTTTACATCTTCTTCTCCTTCTTGTTATTGAGCCCCCCCCCCAAGTGTTTTTCTCCTTCTTCTGTGGTGGTAAATAGTAAACAGCAATTAGCTGAAATTCAGATCTTGGAGATTTGGGCAGCTTGTTTCCATCAGATCATTTAACCAGAAGGATTTAGGATCCATAAATACGGAGAATGAGCGTCTGGATTGTTTTCCTGGAAGTGTCGTTTGTTGGTGAGCCTGTCAATCAATGATGAAGATGATGAAGGATTATAAAAACAATCATGTTTACATCTGGAGGGAATCAGGAGGGTCAGCAGCACATAATCCAGGTGTGACTGGAGGTCAGATTTAATCTCTCTGGGTAATCTGAGTCTCGAAAACATCCTGATGGGCAAACATTTGGCAGCACACATTTCAAATGAATCAACTTTATTTAAACAGAACATTTTAACACAAACAAATAATAAAAACAACTTTTGAAAATAAAGATATTCTTTGAGGGTTGAACCATAAATAAGAAAGAAAAACATTCAAATAAAGAAGAAACTGGTTCTGGTCTCAGTCCACTGTTTTAGTTCAGGCTCTGTTTTGAGACCAGAACCCAGAGGAACACCAGGACCAGCTGGAACCAGATGTGAGTTAAACTGGTCTGAACCAGAACATTTGATCCCAGTGAGCTAATAAAAACAATAAAAATTACGTTTTTTTCCTCAAAGAAAAGATGTGATTTTTTTCTTCTTCTACCTCTTTTCAAAAGTTTGTTAAATTGGGAGCCAGAGCTCAGTGAACTCGACTGGAGGCGGCGTTCATCCTCCATCTTATCTTCTCATCTGGCTCTTCATTGACTCAGGATGTGTGGCGTTCTCCAGTCAGACAGACATGAACATGAGCTGAAATCCAGGCCTGGGTGGGCTCTGTGAGGAGCTTCGCCCCCACAGCAACCAGCTGCTGCCTGCAGAGCAAATCTGGACAGATTTACACGAAGAACGCTTCGACCTTTGGGCACATCTGACACCTTGCAGCCTCTAGCATGTCTGTTTCTCCTCGCAAGGCCAAGACAAAGTGAGAGCTCACACTTTCCCACCAGCATCTGCAGCAGTTTCTCAGAGTCTGACAGTAACAGACCAAAATAACGCAGCTCTTTTCACACCTCCTCTGGCTTTTCATGCCATCACAGAAGAGGAAGGAAGACCCAGATGGTCCTTATCTGCACCATCGTGATCAGAGGTTTCACCGAGCATGCTCAGAGTGTGAAGCAGCTTCTCGCATTCAGCCCCACAGTGTTTCTTTTGGAACAACTTAAAAACCAAGCGGCAGAGTTTCTTAAGAGATCCTGGTCAAACCATCAGCTCTAGTTAATTTACCTGGTTTACACCTCAGTCACATCACTGCTCTCTGTCAGTTTAATGTACAAACCAGTTCAGAAACATCAGGACTCGGTGTAACATGTAACGTTGTGTATTGGTGAAAGGTCTGGACTGCAGGCAGGCCAGTTCAGCAGCCGGACTCTTCTCCTGTGAAGCCATGCTGCTGTGATGGATGCAGGATGTGGTTCAGCATCGTCTTGCTGAAATCTGCAAGGCCTTCCCTGAAAGAGACGTTGTCTGGATGGGAGCAGATGTTGCGGCACACAGAGATTCCTCCTGATTCTCTGAATCTTCTGATGATGTTCTACACTGTAGATGGAGGATCTTCAGTCTGAGGAACATGTTTCTGAAATTGTTCCAGTTTTAGACCCAGTTTGTCTCAGATTGGTGAAGCTCTGTCCATCTTTCCACCTGAGAGACTCTGCCTCTCTGAAATGCTCCTTTTATACCCAGTCATGTTACTGACCTGTTGCCAGGTAACCTGGTTAGTTGTCCAATGCTCCTCCAGGTGTTTCTGGTCTGTACCAGGTACTTTTCCAGCCTTTTATCAGCTCATATTTTCATCACATGGTGAAACGTCTCCGTTTCATCTCTGATGTGCTTCTGGGGAAAACAGGTGGAGGAGATTCTGGTTTATTGGTGTTTTACTCAGCGTCCTGGCTTTTTAGGATCTGGGATTGTTATTACTCAACGCTTGTTAAACCCTCTCTGCTGAGTCTGGAGAGGGTTTGACTATGATCAGCTGATCACATGTGAAGCTTTTCTGTTGCCCAACAAACCCCCCCTCCTGAAGAAGACCCCCCTGCCTGCGATCCTAGACCTGTTGGACCGGTGGGACCAGAAGCCTGCTGATCAGAGAGAAATCTCTTGGAATGGAAGTGAAACTGATTCCTGAAAACTGGACTTTGCCGGGCTCCTTAGAAATTCACCTGAAAATCAAGTTTCAGGTTGTTTGTTTGTGACATGCCAGATGGCAGAGAAGTCGTGCATGACTCTGAGGCTGTGCACACACATTTACCCCTCAGTAAAACTCAAAAACAACACAGTGATAAACTAAAAAGACAATAAATATGAACATAATGAGCCACAGTGATGTGCTGCTGTACAGAATATTTCCAGTGGAAATGGAGCAGCATATGTAAGAGATAATGCCGGACGAGATGTCCACTATCACAAGTTAATGGACGATGCGGAGGACGGTTGCTTCCACGTCCATTCATTTCTGATTATGGACACCTCGAAGGGCATTATCCTGCTTATACCACTTAGAAAAAAATTCAATAAATTATTGATGCGTTAATGCTGATTTTTACCATTAAAATCGTAAGTTTTTTACAAGAAGTGACTGAGTGGACTATTTAATATCTTTCGTTGTGACGTGTTGTCATGGTAACCGGCTCTGACACAGAACCTGCAGCTCGGTCGGTCAGCTGTTGTATCAGACCTGATCGGTGGAGGGAAGGGAGATGATTGATTAACGTTATGTTACGTGACACACACATTTCAGACGGCAGGTGCAGCTCTTACAGCTGGTGTGTGTCCAGAGGATGATGCAACATTTGGTTTCAGTCACATTCATACATCGTTTTTATTGCAAGAAATATTATCCACCATTCACTCTGATCATTAAATGTGTATCAACCTAGGAAGTCTATCCTAAATGGTTTTTATAATGTTATCCAGCATTCACTCTGTATCAAGTATGTAAGTAAGGTAATCAAGACAGAAAAACAGGCGACAACTTATTTGAAATTAAATGTAACATTGCTATTGATCGTGATGTTTCATAAAGATACTGGCATGGTACGCTCTGCTGACCTCAGCACCCTCTGCAGGCCCTCCGGTCCCAGCCAGTCCTGGCCCTGAACTCTCTCCACCACTCCAGTGTAGAAGATCCTCATGATCCTCAGAGAGACTCTGAACTTCCTCAGGTGTCGCTGCCTTGTCTTCTTCACCTGGCTGTCTATGTGCAGAGTCCAGGATCTGTAACTGGAACCTGCACCCCCTCTCCACCATCATGGACCACCAGAACTGCTCATCCCAGAAAACTGCATGTATTCGTCATTTTACTGGTTCTGCTCATGAAGATCTTCTAGACCAGCAGATTACCAGGTGGCAGAAAGCAGACCTAACGATGAGGATGATGAAGAGTTGGAGGAGGACCTTGGGGAGACCTGATGGAGGTTTAAGGGTTAACTTGGTGTTTAAGAAACCAAATAAAGGTTTAGAAAAAGTGATGAATGTCGGTTTGTTCTGTGTAATGAGCTAAAAGTAGTCCTGCGTTGTGTGTGTGGTCCAGCAGATGTGGCTCATTCAGACCGCTTGTCTGATCTGTGTTTGTTAATTAGCCAGCGAGGTCGTCTCAGTCTGAACTAATCAGCCTGCAGGTCTAAGACCTGATTATTCAGCTCCAGCAGCAGCAGCACCGTTCAGGCTGCTGGTCAACAGGTGGGCCCAGATCCCAGGACCCCTCCCCCGCTCTCCGGAAGACGACTTTAGTCCAGATCTGTCTGGTAGACAGAGACGGGATTGAAACACCAGATCCAGCCGATCAATAAAACGTCTGCTAATTAGGAGGAGGAGGAGGAGGAGGAGGAGGAGGAGAGTGAGAGAGCGAAGAAAAGAAAAACAGGAGTCTAGACAGATCAGGAAAATCTCTGGGAATCAGGTGAAGGAGGTGATGTCCCGCCTCCAGCCGAAGGGGAATCCAGGATGAAGCTGACCTCCCTCCTCTTCCTCCTCCCATCACTCTCCTCCCCTGCCACAAAGATCAGTTTCTCTGACCTCAATCCTCCCTTTTCCGCCTCCTCCCTCCTCCCTCCTTCCTCTGGACTGCATTTGACCTAAATCTCCTCATTTAATTGCTCCTCCTCCTTCTTCTCCTCCTCCTCCTGCTCCTCCTCCTCCTCCTCGTCCTCCTTCTCCTCCTCGTCCTCCTCCTCCTCCTGCTCCTCCTCCTTCTCCATCTTCTCCTCCTCCTCCTCCTGCTCCTCCTCCTCCACCTTCTCCATCTTCTCCTCCTCCTGCTCCTCCTCCTTCTCCTCCTTCTCTTTCTCCTCCTCCTCCTTCTTCTCCTCCTGCTCCTCCTCCTCCTCCTTCTCCAACTCCTCCTCCTCCTATTCCTCCTCCTCCTACTTCTTCTCCTCCTCCTCTTCCTCCTCCTCCTGCTCCTCCTCCTCCACCTTCTCCTACTCCTCCTCCTCCTATTCCTCCTTCTCCTACTCCTCCTCCTCCTCTTCCTCCTCCTCCTGCTCTCCTCCTCCTCCTTCTCCTACTCCTCCTCCTCCTATTCCTCCTCCTCCTTCTCCTACTCCTCCTCCTCCTATTCCTCCTCCTCCTACTTCTTCTCCTCCTCCTCTTCCTCCTCCTCCTGCTCCTCCTCCTCCACCTTCTCCATCTTCTCCTCCTCCTGCTCCTCCTCCTTCTCTTTCTCCTCCTCCTCCTTCTTCTCCTCTTACTTCTTCTCCTCCTGCTCCTCCTCCTCCTCCTATTCCTCCTCCTCCTACTTCTTCTCCTCCTCCTCTTCCTCCTCCTCCTGCTCTCCTCCACCTTCTCCATCTTCTCCTCTTCCTGCTCCTCCTCCTCCTACTCCTTCTCCTCCTCCTCTTCCTACTTCTCCTTCTCCTCCTCCTCCTCCTCCTTCTCCTACTCCTCCTCCTCCTATTCCTCCTCCTCTTACTTCTTCTCCTCCTCCTCTTCCTCCTCCTCCTGCTCCTCCTCCTCCACCTTCTCCATCTTCTCCTCCTCCTGCTCCTCCTCCTCCTTCTCTTTCTCCTTCTCCTCCTGCTCCTCCTTCTCCTCCTCCTCCCCCTCTGGTTCGGCTTCCCCCTTCCACCCGACTTTCATAGTCAGCCTGGCTTCGGGAATCCGGAAGCTTCGGGAATCCAGAAGCTTCGGGAATCCAGAAGCTTCGGGAATCCGGAAGCTTCGGGAATCCAGAAGCTTCGGGAATCCGGAAGCTTCGGAATCTGGAAGCTTCGGGAATCCGGAAGCTTCGGGAATCCGGAAGCTTCGGGAATCTGGAAGCTTCGGGAATCTGGAAGCTTCGGGAATCCGGAAGCTTCGGGAATCCGGAAGCTTCGGGAATCCAGAAGCTTCGGGAATCCAGAAGCTCAGATGTTGGTGGTGTTTCAGGGTTTCCAGCAGCAACACTGATGTCCGTGACAAATTTCCCTCCAGGGACAATGAAGGTGTTCTGATCCTGATCTGCAGGAAAACACCTGGCCAACCGGGAATTTCTTATTTTAGCTGATTATCTGTCAGGTTTTCAGTCCTTATGAGGACAGCTGGGGTCAGCAGTGAATCTGCTTCCAGCTTCTCTGGATGAAATGGAAGTGAACTGGTTTGGAAGCAGCTCTTTCAGCTGACGGAGGCAAACATTAGCCAGGTAAGGTGGGTGAATTCGGATCAGGCTAATCTGTGTCTGATTGGGAAAATATTGGGAAGATCCAGGAAACACCGCTGCTCGCTTCTTCCTCTTCGCTGGTGTAACAGATGCTGGAACGCAAACTGGGATTTCCAGGATTGGATCATAAACACAAACTTGTTTTTCAGATGATTGACAGTTGCCCCAACACATTGGCTCCGCCCCTGCGGCTTAGTGAGTCTCCAGTCAGATGACACCATCTGACTCTGCTCTGCTGTAATCTGGCATGGCTAATCCGGTCTCCTACCTGAGTGTCCCCAGCCAATTACAGCCCATCTGCACAGCACGCCATGCGGGCCAAAGCCGGCCTGGGTCGGGGCCCGGCCGGTCTGGGCGACTGGGGCTTCAGTAAGAGCCCATCTGCCTGCAGCTTGGCCTGGTCCACTTTCATCGGCTGTAGATTATGGGTTAATTACAGCACTGGTAGCTGTTAGGTAACTCGGATCCAGCACGGAACGTCAGGCAGGCTGGAAAGTGGTGCATGAAAGACGCTCCGTTCAGAGGAGGGAGGGCTGGAGGAAGGAGGATGCTGCTGCTGTCTGCTCCACGTCCCACACCTCACACCATTTCACCTGAGGCCTCGTTTCCTCACCTTCCTAAACCTAAACCTAGACCCCTAAACCTCTAAACCAGGGGTCTGCAGGCTTTCCAGTCCAAAGAGCCTTTTTCCCTCAGCCAGCTAAATAAACTCCTTTACAGGCGCAGATGTTACCAGACGTTTTCTACTACAGGAAGTTTGTTGTCATTTTGAAGAACCACATTTTTCTTTCTAATTTTAAGTTTTAAAATGTGTCGCACCACTATGATGTCACACTGTTATGTAGCTGACTCACCTATCGCTGTCCAGCTGACATCCGGCCTGAACTAGACCCCTTGGTAGAAACTGGGATTCTTCTATGAACGGCTCTCCTGGAGCATCCACACTGGCTCAGTCTGGTCCACTTAAAACGACTCCTGGTTTGCTTCCATGAATATTACGGTTCTGGTTGGGTTCTCTTCCAGTGGACCAGAGACAGGAAGTGATGTAGAGCAACATGGTGGATGTCTGGCTGCCTTTCCTGCGGCTCAGACTGGACAGATTCTGGTGAAAACTGGATCAGGTCTGAACACCAAAGTAATACCAGAAACCAGACTGCAGAAAGTCCAGTCCTGTTTATTAGCCTCCCTGAGTCAATGGAGACCACAGATGTCTGGGATGTTAAGCTGCATTTATTCCAGGTGTCCATGGTAACAAACTGGTTGCAGATCCATTCAGTAACACGCCACAGATGACGGTGCGTGTGCAGCTCAGATGTCTTAATTTAAGAAAGATGAAGAACTTCATGGAAAACACAGTAAAAGTTGAAGGTGGAGGATTTCCACAGCATCCTCTGAGGGTTTCAGGTGTTTTCAGGTGACCTGGGTTCTGTTTCGAGCCCCTGTGATTCGGACCCGGGTCGCCTCGTCAGAACACAGTAACATGACGACATCTGTTTCACTCAGAGGTAAATAAACCCAAACAAGGCCGGATTTCAGCTCCTTAATCACCTTAGCTAAATTAGTTTCAAATTAACCCCCCTTCCCCTGATGGGGGGGCGAGGAAAGGGCTAATTTACCCCCCCCCCCCCCCCCCACTCTCCACTCCTGTTACAGCTTTGTGGATTAGACAGATTATTAGTCTGAACGTTTGTTTTTCTTCTCTTTCTCTGTCTCACTTCCAGTCCTGCATGATCAGGACTCAGCAGCTCCAACAGATCAGACCAACCACAGGAAGTTCAGGTGAGAAGAAAGCCCCGCCCACAGGAAGTTCAAGTGAGGAGAAAGCCCCGCCCACAGGAAGTTTAGGTGAGGAGAAAGCCCCGCCCACAGGAAGTTCAGGTGAGGAGAAAGCCCCGCCCACAGGAAATTTAGGTGAGGAGAAAGCCCCGCCCACAGGAAGTTCAGGTGAGGAGAAAGTCCGGTGTGGTCTGCAGACCCTTCGGCTCAATCACAAACTGCCCCGACAACATTGTTAAAAAGTGTTGGGAGATTCCGGGAGTCCAGCCAATGGAGCTAGGAAGCTCGTCACCCACTGCAGTTTCTACTTACGCCCTCTGGAAGGCGCTATCCTGCTAACCCACACTCAGGCTCCTTCATACTGCAACCAGATGCTTCTGAGGGGGATAAATAATCTGCTGGCACACAGCACTGCTGCACCGAGTCTTTGTTTTTGGTTTAAAAGGTGGTTATTGTTGACGTGAGAACTGAATTACCTGCAGGGATAAAGGAAGCAACGCTGCACACTCACAGCGAAACAGCAGCCGGTGAAATGGAGGAAACAGGCTTCACAGACCAGTTCTACATTTTTCCTGCATGTTTGTCCACTTACAGAGAAGCAGAAAAGCTTTAGGAAGAGAAAACGAAGCTAGCAAAGCTCCTCTCTGCTGACGTTTGACTGGCTGGAAGCAGTGTGGCTGCACCGGTCAGGTGGGGCTGGGCTGAAGGACCTGTGTTTAAACCCCATTTAGGTTAAAAAGTTGATTGTTTTTTATGTATTATTTTTGAGCAAATGAAAATACAAACTCTCAAAGAGGAAAACAGGAATAAAACAGAAGTTTAATACAGCGTGCAAATATAACATGATGGGATTCATGAATCAAAAACCAAACAAACAGAAAGAAACGACGATGCAACTGAAACGTTTCACCATCACATCTGCAGCGAGCAGTAAAACGGGTCATAGTTCAGAGAAGATGGGAGGAGGGGTGGGGTTGGGGGGTGGAATGTCATTTTGATGGCTGCTGAATTTATGATGCTTCAGGGACGGCTCTGTGGTTTTTACATGACCGCTTTGCTAAAAACGTTTTCGAATTGCCATGGCGACGGGCCACTGTAGGGAACCGGGATGGGGGTTTGGGCTTGAACCTGTTCAGGTCTGATATTATGCACTCAGCCAAACTTTGGGTCGAAAGTCCTGAACGCACCTGGAAAGCTGCAGCTCTCCGGAGGGAGGACCGGGTCCAGAGTCCAGAGGGGTTTTGCACGAAACCAAGATAAGCGATTAAGCCGGGATATGTTGGTTATCCTGGCTGAATTTAGCCCTAAGTCGGTTGCATGAAAGCAGCTCAAACTAAACCGGCCAAGTTACTGTGGTGATTTATCCGCTGCAGCTAGCCTGCTCCAGACCAGGCTAACTGCCGGAAGATTAATCCTAGCGAGTCACCTGCATGTCCAACGTCAATTCTATGAGGAATTAATGTGTTTTACAGCATGTCCATGGTCTTCCTAAGTATGGCGCGTCATTTTAATCATCCAGTATTAAAATATACATATACAGTCACTGTACATTTAATCCAAATCTGTTCGTAATCACAACAGCCTTTTTATATGGATTCGAGTTGTAGTATTATTATTCTATTCTATTCTACAGTCATTTAGCAGACGCTTTTATCCAAAGCGACTTACATTTGAGAGTAAGAACAACACAAGCATGAATTCAAACAAGATGGACGTCATAATTAAGTGATAGTCAGACCGCTTTGAGTCCAGTTGGACCCAGGTGCTGTCGTGTAGTGCTAGTGCAGTGCATATATATATATTTTTTAGTCATTTTATTTAAATACAGGATCACGATTTCATCACACAATATCAACTTGGTCATAAGTGCATGATTTCATCAGGCCAAGTGTTATATTGCTATGCTAATGAAGACTGCTCGTCAAATTGCTGTCAGAGGTTTTATAAATATGTGTTTTATTGCATTAATTGAGATTACAAAACACAGCTGATGAGGTTACAAAGGTGTTTTCAATTTAATCTGTGACGAAGACAATGTAGAATATTCAGGTCCACCTCCCCTTCACCTGTTCCCTCTTCATAATGGCTTTCCCTTTTTTGGAGGATGTGCTGGACGAGGAAGCCCGCATCCTCAGAAGAGCATTCAGACGTGAACGAGTCTTCAGGGACAGCTCACATCCCCTGGCCTTTGGAGATGACTGTGTCATTGAAAGATACAGATTTTCGGGTGATGGACTAAGATATTTATGTAGGCTGCTGAGTCCAAAAATACAGCACCAGACAGCGCGAAGCCATGCCCTCACTGTACCACAGATGATCTGTGTCACATTGAGATGGCTTGCGAGTGGGAGCTTCCTTTATTCTGCTGGGGATGCAGAGAACCTCAATAAAGGAACCATTTGCCGGACAGTCAGATGCGTTTGTCTGGCGCTGAAATCATTCAGCAATATATTCATCACCTTCCCTGGCCACAGAAGACCCCTCTACATCAAGGAGGAGTTTTACAAGATTGCAGGTAACCTCAATTTTAATGTGCACCCATTAGTTTCTAAGTATATCTGTCACAGTTGGATACTCACTATTTTTTGTTACAGCTTTCCCTAACATCATTGGGGCAGTGGATTGCACACACATAAGAATCAGACGCCCCTCAGGTGAACATGAGGGAGATTACATTAACAGGAAATCCTTCCACAGCATCAATGTTCAGGTAAGAGTGATTTGTGGTTATGACCTACATGAATCTGTTCTGTGCATTTAATGACCTTAATAGGCTACAACTAAATATTTCAGATGATCTGTGATGCTGACTGCCTTGTGAGCAATTTAGAGGCAAAGTGGCCTGGCTCAGTGCATGACTCTAGAGTCTTTCGGGCTAGTCCAATTTATGAGAGACTTTCACAAGGTAGCCCACACATTTGTACTGTAAGCACCTTGGACATTGTGTGTGTAACTCTGTTTTCTAAATGATATTTTGTATTATCAGGTGAATTCTCGGGTGTGCTGCTGGGAGATAAAGGATACGCCTGTGAGTCATTCCTCTTGACTCCCCTTGCAGATCCCCAAACCCCACCACAGCAGGCCTACAACCATGCACACACCAAGACAAGGGCTCGAATCGAGATGACCTTCGGCCTTCTGAAATCTCGGTTTCAGTGCCTGCACCACCTGAGGATTTCCCCGGACAGAGCCTGTGATGTTATTGCTGCATGCGTAGTACTGCATAACATTGCAGGCCTAAGAAATCATACTCTACATTTCCTGAGTAACATGCACCTGCTTGTCACTCTTAAAGTATACAACAGTTAGTGGATTTGAAAAGTAATCCTTTAATTGTAGCCTAATTATGACAGTTCCAGTGGAGCACTGTTTATTAGTTCCACTGGAAGGTGCATGTTACTCAGGAAATGTAGAGTATGATTAGGTGCAAACAATTATCCACAATGTGTCATTTAATCTATTTTCCTCATGTAACGTTTTTATCTATTTTATCTTTCTGTCCTTCATAAAGGACAAACCTGTCTGGCCATAAAAGGACCTGGCAGCAAGAAAAATTAAATATAAGAACATTTTGCAGGCTGGTAAGTGACTCCAAAGTAGATAACCGTGAACAAATGAGGTGAATAGATGAGGTGTCTGCTGACATGTTCAGTGTCTGTATGATTGTAGCAGTTAAAAAAAGGCCTATAGAACTGGCACAGGGGGCGGCCCACCAAGCCAGGATGTGACTCCAGCAGAGGAACTGGCCTCCATTTAAATAAAGGGAGGCCAGTGATGGAGGGGATCCAGGGAGGGACAATAACTGACTCCGTCCCAGCCACAGAAACTGTCTGCTTCATACAAGGTACATCACGTACTGCAATTCTACTGCACATGGAACACAATCAAATATAATATAGTGTCTGACTTTGGATAACCTTGCAGTGTCTGGGAACACAATTACACTTTTGGAGCCACCAGAAGATGATCCGGTTAGTACAGTGTCTCCAAATCACAGGCTTGGTATGTTCTGTGAAATCTTAATCCGAGTCCTCTCGCTGCATGTATACGGCAGGGGGAAGGCACATCTGCAGCTGCAGAATGCACATCTGCAGATGAGGAGACTGTGTCAGTGGAGTCCAGAAGGCTTGAGGCATGTCAGTTTTATGGGATTGGCCTGCTTATTTATTCCATGAAGGATATGAAGTCAGTGATGTGGTGCTAATAGAAAATGTGTAACAGGACCCGGATGCTGCACAGTCTCCTAAGCGGCCTGGTAACATTGTGAGTATTGGCTAAAGTAAATCTACGTTATGCACAAATCCTGCTGTGCTAACTGACATTTCCTTTACAGACTTCACAAACTGTCAGAACGCTTTATTCAGGGCACCTGGAGAGAGAGAGAGAGCTGGCAGATGTTAAAATCAGACTCAAAAAGAGAAAGCTCCAAGAACTAGAGCTGGATCTAGAGATTAAACACCAGACACTCAGAAAACTGGACCTGGAAATCCAGAAACTAGAAAGAGAAGTGAGTGTTTCAATGCACACAGTAACCATATCTGCAATACAGTGTTTTAATCCTTGTTACTTTTGCTGTTGTAGGATCCAAGCAACCAAGACAAATGACTGCTTAATAAAAAAAAAAAGAACTAGAACATTGGTGTCTCTTTTCATGAATGTAAAAGAATTCCTTTCTTAGGCCTGCAATGTTATGCAGTACTACGCATGCAGCAATAACATCACAGGCTCTGTCCGGGGAAATCCTCAGGTGGTGCAGGCACTGAAACCGAGATTTCAGAAGGCCGAAGGTCATCTCGATTCGAGCCCTTGTCTTGGTGTGTGCATGGTTGTAGGCCTGCTGTGGTGGGGTTTGGGGATCTGCAAGGGGAGTCAAGAGGAATGACTCACAGGCGTATCCTTTATCTCCCAGCAGCACACCCGAGAATTCACCTGATAATACAAAATATAATTTAGAAAACAGAGTTACACACACAATGTCCAAGGTGCTTACAGTACAAATGTGTGGGCTACCTTGTGAAAGTCTCTCATAAATTGGACTAGCCCGAAAGACTCTAGAGTCATGCACTGAGCCAGGCCACTTTGCCTCTAAATTGCTCACAAGGCAGTCAGCATCACAGATCATCTGAAATATTTAGTTGTAGCCTATTAAGGTCATTAAATGCACAGAACAGATTCATGTAGGTCATAACCACAAATCACTCTTACCTGAACATTGATGCTGTGGAAGGATTTCCTGTTAATGTAATCTCCCTCATGTTCACCTGAGGGGCGTCTGATTCTTATGTGTGTGCAATCTACTGCCCCAATGATGTTAGGGAAAGCTGTAACAAAAAATAGTGAGTATCCAACTGTGACAGATATACTTAGAAACTAATGGGTGCACATTAAAATTGAGGTTACCTGCAATCTTGTAAAACTCCTCCTTGATGTAGAGGGGTCTTCTGTGGCCAGGGAAGGTGATGAATATATTGCTGAATGATTTCAGCGCCAGACAAACGCATCTGACTGTCCGGCAAATGGTTCCTTTATTGAGGTTCTCTGCATCCCCAGCAGAATAAAGGAAGCTCCCACTCGCAAGCCATCTCAATGTGACACAGATCATCTGTGGTACAGTGAGGGCATGGCTTCGCGCTGTCTGGTGCTGTATTTTTGGACTCAGCAGCCTACATAAATATCTTAGTCCATCACCCGAAAATCTGTATCTTTCTATGACACAGTCATCTCCAAAGGCCAGGGGATGTGAGCTGTCCCTGAAGACTCGTTCACGTCTGAATGCTCTTCTGAGGATGCGGGCTTCCTCGTCCAGCACATCCTCCAAAAAAGGGAAAGCCATTATGAAGAGGGAACAGGTGAAGGGGAGGTGGACCTGAATATTCTACATTGTCTTCGTCACAGATTAAATTGAAAACACCTTTGTAACCTCATCAGCTGTGTTTTGTAATCTCAATTAATGCAATAAAACACATATTTATAAAACCTCTGACAGCAATTTGACGAGCAGTCTTCATTAGCATAGCAATATAACACTTGGCCTGATGAAATCATGCACTTATGACCAAGTTGATATTGTGTGATGAAATCGTGATCCTGTATTTAAATAAAATGACTAAAAAATATATATATATGCACTGCACTAGCACTACACGACAGCACCTGGGTCCAACTGGACTCAAAGCGGTCTGACTAACACTTAATTATGACGTCCATCTTGTTTGAATTCATGCTTGTGTTGTTCTTACTCTCAAATGTAAGTCGCTTTGGATAAAAGCGTCTGCTAAATGACTGTAGAATAGAATAGAATAATAATACTACAACTCGAATCCATATAAAAAGGCTGTTGTGATTACGAACAGATTTGGATTAAATGTACAGTGACTGTATATGTATATTTTAATACTGGATGATTAAAATGACGCGCCATACTTAGGAAGACCATGGACATGCTGTAAAACACATTAATTCCTCATAGAATTGACGTTGGACATGCAGGTGACTCGCTAGGATTAATCTTCCGGCAGTTAGCCTGGTCTGGAGCAGGCTAGCTGCAGCGGATAAATCACCACAGTAACTTGGCCGGTTTAGTTTGAGCTGCTTTCATGCAACCGACTTAGGGCTAAATTCAGCCAGGATAACCAACATATCCCGGCTTAATCGCTTATCTTGGTTTCGTGCAAAACCCCTCAGGCCGTCTCCACCTTCTGTGTTTGTTTACTTTACAACAGAAACACAAACAACGCCCACGCAGCCCCCGCGCACTGCGTGCCACATCACTTCCTGTGCGTCTATGTGTGTACGCGCGTGCTGAAACGCTTTCGCTTTCGCTTGTGGACTCCAGTTCTGCAGAGTTTCGGTCCGAACTTCTTCATGGCGTTTAGGTACCCGGCGGCCCGCAGAGACGAGGCTCAGGTCAGTGGTTCTGGTTTTGGTGGGAGTTGGTCAGGAAACTGCAGAGAGCCGGTTCGGCTTTTTCCCTGAAGGAAACTTCCTGGTTGTTTCACTGAGTGTTAGACGGAGCAGATCCGAACCAGGAGGAGCCACAGGAACCTCTGAGTCCAGAGGTTTGCTGATGGAGGGGTAAATAAAACTTCTGCGTCGCAGTGGTTCTGCTGCGTGTCCTTCCGGGCAGGACAAGGATCTGGACCCGTCCTCTGAATCACCTGAGAGATTGTGGTTCTGATAGACGGTTTTATGGGTCTACAGAACACAGATGATCCGTTCTGCGGTTCTGTCAGCCGGGAACTGATTTGAGGTTCTGGAAGGTTCTGTATTTCTGAGAAGTGGGACTTTCTTCAGCTTTTTTATTATTTTTATTATTATTATTATTTTAATAATATTTTTATTATTTAACTGTATTATTATTCTAGCAGGTTAGTCCTGGACTCGGTTCTGGACTCTGCAAGTTCAGGTGAAGTTCCAGAGAAAATAGTTTTCTGACAAGAATTAAGGAGAGGACGTGTTCTGTGTAGAAAAACCAGTTTGGATGCCAAGTTCGGTCCTAAGTCCTTTCCGGGTCGGTTTTCCTGATCAGTCTCTCTGTGGGTCAACAGGTGGATGACTACCATGGAACCAGGATCCAGGACCCGTACGTGTGGCTGGAGGATGCAGACAGTCCAGAAACCATGGTAGGTCACAACATCCTGCAGAGATCTACCATCAGCTCCTGAAAACCTCCACATTTCATCCTGATTGTCCCGGTTTGATCTGGTTTGATCTGGTTTGATCTGGTTTGATCCGGTTTGATCCGGTTTGATCTGGTTTGAACCGGTTTGATCTGGTTTGACCCGGTTTGATCCGGTTTGATCTGGTTTGAACCGGTTTGATCTGGTTTGAACCAGTTTGATCTGGTTTGACCCGGTTTGATCTGGTTTGATCCGGTTTGATCTGGTTTGATCTGGTTTGAACTGGTCTGCTGTTTCCAGGCGTTTGTGGAGGAGCAGAACAAGCTAACGATGCCGTTCCTGGAGGCATGTTCGGTCAGGACCCGGTTCCAGCAGCGCCTCACGGAGCTGTACGACTACCCCAAATACAGCTGCCCCTACAAACGGGGGGACAGGTACTGATGATGATGTCATAGAAAGGTGGTCTGACCTGCGTATTTACAGTGACATCACTTCCTGTTTTTGTTTCCAGGTATTTCTACTTCCATAACAAAGGCCTCCAGAACCAGGATGTGATGTACGTGCAGAACTCTCTGGAGGACCCAGCCTCCGTCTTCTTTGATCCTAACCAGCTGTCTGAGGACGGAACCGTGGCGCTGAAGAGTAAGCCGGGCTGGGTCGGGCAGCAGAACCCCTGCTGAGTTCTGGAGAATACTAACGTCTTCCTGTTTGTACGCAGTGTGTCGTCTGTCGGAGGACTGCGAGTTCTTCGCTTACGGGCTGAGCAGCAGCGGTTCTGACTGGGTCACGATCCGGTTCATGAAAGCGGATGACCTCAGTCTGCTCCCCGATGTTCTGGAGAGGGTCAAGTTTAGCTGCCTCGCCTGGACCCACGATGCCAAGGGGGCCTTCTACAACTGTTACCCCCCTCAGGAGGGCAGAACCGATGGTTAGAACCACACCTCACCCAGAACCTGAACTGGCTTCCAGTTTAGGTCCTGAGTGAGGTCCAAATGTAGAAAACCAACCATGACATCAGGTCTCGGTTCCAGTGGTGGTTCTGGTGGCCCGAACCAGACAGGACGTCTGAGCTCCCGTTCTGATCCAGTGAAGCTCATTTCTTATATTTCTTTCTGGGATCAGACAGACTGGATTCTGAACTGGTTCTGGATTTTAAACCTGCAGTTCTAATTGGCCCAGTTGGTCTTTGTAACTCCCCCAGAAACAGATCCAGATCCAGATTGGGGTCTTAAATCTAGATCAGAGTTGAAACTTATCTGGAACCCGTTTTCCTGCTGAGCCTGTTTAAGAACCAAAACTGGAACCTCCTTACTTGAAAATTGGTAACAGAACCGGTTCTGTGAACCCGAACGGTTCTGACGTAGCTTCTTTGTTCCCCTGAAGGAACCGAGACCACCAGCAACATCAACCAGAAGCTCTTCTACCACCGGATCGGAACCCCGCAGTCCGAGGACGTCCTGGTGGCAGAGTTCCCTGATCATCCCAAGTGGCACAGTTCTGTTATGGTGAGACCCGGTTCTTTGGTGTGGACCTCCAGAGCATCTCGGCATCTTCACCATCCCTCCCCTTCCTCAGGTCTCTGATGACGGCCGTTACGCCGTTCTGTCCATCACGGAGGGATGTGAACCCGTCAACCTGCTCTGGTTCTGTGACCTGCAGCAGCTCCCTGAGGGGATCACAGGTGAGAACCAGGACCTTATCAGAACCTCATCGGAACCAACGTCACTGTCTGCTGAACCACAAACCAGTTCTGATTCACCAGCTGGACAGATGATTGATTACTGAGTATTGATGATTCCAGTCACATTCGGCATCAATCAGGATCTGATCTGGATCTGCTCTCTTGGTCCAGAACAGAAACAGTCTTGGTCTTTCAGAGGAAAGTTTTGCTTTCAGGTTTTGGTGGGAATCTGAGTCCTCATCAGGCTCAAAGTTCCCCCTGAAACCAGATTTACAAACTTCCTGAGAGAACGAGTTTGATTTCAGAACTGGTTTTTGGTCTCTCCAGGCCACCGTAGTCCAGTCTGTGTAACTTCCTCCTGCAGGTCTGCTGCCGTGGGTCCGGCTGGTGGACTCCTTTGAGGCCCGGTTCTCCTACGTCACCAACGAAGGGACTGTGTTTACGTTCCAGTCCAACCTGGATGCTCCCCGGTACCAACTCATCAACGTCGACATCCAGAAACCAGATCGGCACAACTGGACCACCCTCATCCCGGAGCACCCCAAGGATGTCCTGGGTGAGAGTTCCGGCAGTCAGCTACTGGTTCTGCTAAGTTCTACCTGTCTGGTACAGGTTCTGCAGGTTTCCTACCTGTGTGGTTCTGGTCCTGGAAGACCTGCAGGGGTCTGTGGGGTCCTGCAGGGATTTGTGAGGTCCTGCAGGGGTCTGTGGGGTTTTGCAGGGATTTGTGAGGTCCTGCAGGGGTCTGTGAGGTCCTGCAGGGGTCTGTGAGGTCCTGCAGGGATTTGTGAGGTCCTGCAGGGGTCTGTGGGGTCCTGCAGGGGTCTGTGAGGTCCTGCAGGGGTCTGTGGGGTTTTGCAGGGATTTGTGAGGTCCTGCAGGGGTCTGTGAGGTCCTGCAGGGGTCTGTGAGGTCCTGCAGGGGTCTGTGGGGTTCTGCAGGGGTCTGTGAGGTCCCGCAGGGGCCTCTATAGAACCACTTCTACATTTTCTCCATCAAATGTTGCAAAACGTTTTTGTCCAAACATTTTGATGATGGTCAACCACACACAGGGGGAAGTGGTGGATACATGGCCATGAGTGTGTGTGTGCGAGGGTGTGGTTGAAAAGCTTGGTCAGAGGGAACTCTGATGACAAAGTGAAACTGGGTCCAGTTCTCCGTCTGGACCTCCTGTTGTGGCTTGGTGATGGTAACCATGGAGACATGAAGATCACTGATCATCATGTGAACATTAGAGATGTTTAACTAGCGGCTGTTTTAATGATGATGGTTGACACAGAAAACACGTCAACGATTCAACATGTCGGTAGAAGTACGTAGAACTCCAGAAACACCAGAGACCTGAAGCAGGAAGCTGGACTTTCTCTGGTCCAGGTACCTTGAGGGTGAACTCTGGGTTCCCATCCCATGACGCTGTTCCTCTTTCTGTCCTGGTTCTGAACTTGTTGGCGTTTAGCACCACCAGGGCTGGTCTGAGATAAGGAGTTATTAATCACACGGGGGCGGAGCCTCTAAAGACCTGGATGGAGACTAGGAAGAAAGGAAGGAACTGAGGAAGCTCCGCCCCAATATTCAGAGGGAAGTCTGTTGATATTGTCCCATCAATCAATATCCTATAACAGAGCCAGCATACCTTCCTGGCTGTTGCTATGGCAACAGTGTTGCTTCTGGCTTGGATGATGTGTTTAATTCTTTAAATTCATGAAGAACAGTGGACTGCTTCTCCATGGTGAAGTAACTGCTCTATAGGGCTTCTCTGTGGTTGGTCAGATGCTGCAAACTCCGCCCCGTTTATATGAGCACTCTGATCCAGATAGAAAACGTTGGGTTGAGTTACCAAGCTGAAAACCAGCTTCGTAGTACCGCTGGTCAGGATCCTGAAGGTCAACCCAGTAATGGGGAGATACCCGGGGACGTTAGTCCGGTTCCTGGTCCAGGCCGCTGGTGGTGTGAATGTGGGGTTGTAGAAGGACGGAGGGATAAACTCAGGAAGTGTGTTAATGGTTTCTTTTCAATGTGTTCATCTTTTTTTTTTATTGTGATGAGGTGAGCATTTCCAAGAGAAGGTGAAGAGACGCAGCAGGTGAGCAGAGATGCTGCAGAGACCAGACGATGCTACACACACCGACATAAATAATCCAGTAATACACCAAAAGGATAAATAATTATAAAGATTTAAATGTTGTTAGTAACTGAGAATAATTAAGATATGGTGATGCAGCAATTATAGCGATTACAACAATATCAGTGGTGATGATAATAATAATAATGATAATAATAATAATAATAATGGGGCTGCACGGTGGTGTGGTGGTTAGCACTGCAGCCTCACAGCAAGAAGGTCGTTGGTTCGAGTCTCGGCTGGGGGGCGTGGCCTTTCTGTGTGGAGTTTGCATGTTCTCCAGGTGTATGCGTGGGTTCTCTCCGGGTTCTCCGGCTTCCTCCCACTGTCCAAAGACATGATGTTAGGTTAACAGGTTATTCTAAATTCTCCCTAGGAGAGAGTGTGTGTGTGAATGGTTGTCTATCTGTGTTGGCCCTGCGACAGACTGGTGACCTGTCCAGGTGTTCCTGCCTCTCACCTGTTAAAATGCTGGGATAGGCTCCAGCTCACTTACGACCCGTAATGGAATAAGCGGTCAAGATAATGAATGAATGAATGAATAATAATAATAATAATAAATAAAGGACTCAGAACACTGGTGAATAAAGAACATTAGAGATCTGAGTGAAGCTGGAGGTCTGGCTTGCTGGACTGGAACCGGGATTTAATCTTCAGTTCGATGTTCCTGGAAACCTCCAGACCTGGACTCTGACGTTGTCTACGTCCCAGAACTGGACCTGCCTGCTGGTTTATTGAGTCAACACTTGCCTTTTGGTGGTTTCCATCGAACAGCTGAGTGAAACCCAGCCGGTTCTACTTCCTCCTCTGGACTCCCCCCTCTGCTGTGATTCTGCAGGCTGGGTGGTGTCAGACCTCCATCTGCACCTCCACCCCAACATACGAACTCTGCTCACTGGTTCCTAAAAGATAAATAAGTCTCACTTCTGCAGAAAGCAGGTCAGGATGAAGAGGGGGACACGGGAAGTAGCATCATGGCTCTAGGCTGCCCTCTGCTGGCCAGTCAGGAGAATCACATCCACACGTTCCACCTCATGTAGACGTGTGTGGTCCTCAGAAAGTCCAGAATCTCCCCAGAAAGCTCATTAAAACCATTTCTGTCACCACAAAACACAGTTCACACAACAAGTGGGAAAAACAGCAGGTAAACAGAAATCATGACCCCACCCCCACCTACGGTGTCTCCACCGAAAGCAGAAAACTGGACGTTTGATCACCAGGATTCTCTGTACCGTGAACGCTGCTGTCTGGCCTCCACACCCTCTGTCCACCAGGATAAAAACACATTTCCCAGAGTCCTTTGAGAGCAGCTTCCGCCTGCCTGGTTACATGGATCTGATTGGACGGAGACAGGTGTCAGTCATTCTATGTCCCAGATGTTTCCCCTCCCTTCGTTGATTGGTGAGATGGATGTAACCATGGTAACATCAGTGTAATTCTACTGGACCTCACGATTAAAATGAGGATCAATCATGGAAATCAGCTGATTGAAGGCAGAGTTAGGAGGCTGCTGACCCTCCTTGTTCCGGTTTACACAAAGTATTTATCGTATTTCCATGTTTCTGCAGAACTTCTAGAGGTGTGTCTCAACTACAGACTACGTAGGCTACAGAGTGTCCTCCGTAATCTACACACTTCGATGTCCGCTTAACGTTCGTGAAATGGGACAGCCTACCCAGTCAAAAAGAGTTTCCCATAGCAACAACACAGGACGTTGACTCACTTAAACCTCTGAAATTCCTCACGGGACACTTCAGTGGACGTTAAAACTGACCAGTAACACCGAGAGTAAAACAAACATGGTCTGATACCCGTCATTAACCCTTAAAAATGTAATTAAAATTAAAAATTAAAAATATGAAATATTACTGAATTTTAATGTCACCATTTAACAAACATGTTTTTAATGTTCTTGGTTTTGTAACATTTCTACTAAAGTGTAGTTAAAAAAAACATAATTTCTTTTTTCTGAGCTTGGTTGCTGATTCGCCGCCGTCTTGTGCGAAATGAATTCTGGGAGAAAAGAGGCTGCGAAGGAAGCCTCACCAGCAGCCTTCGTTTGAGGCTGAACGAGTGCGGACTTGAAGGTGGATTCAGAGGCTCCTTATAATTCTGCGAATTGGGACAGTACTTCACGCACCGCAATGACGTATGTGGCCGACGTATCCGCACATCGAAGTGTGCAGACTCTGAATTAGGACACACCTTCAATAAATAACACCACCACAGAAGAAGAGCTGGAGATGAGTTCAAAGACAGTAGGACAAAGCTGTGTTCCAGATCCCTCATGGGAGGACGAGGACCTCACTGACAGCCACCTAGCTCTTTATTAAAACCAAGGACCCGGGCTTCACATCCCTCTTCTGGTTGTCGTCGGCTTGCTGAGCTATGTTAGCCATGTGGTAACCCTAACCACTTCAGGAAGGCGTGTCTGGATGTGGTCTTCTCTCAATTACAGCCTTCATCATTAACAATGTTCTCTCCCTTCAAGCAGTCCACGTCTTTTTGTTCAGCACTTCACCAAGTTTCACCTGCTCCTTAAAGGCAAAGTAAGTAGCATTGACACCTAGCGTTTCAAATCAGAACTGCAGTCGAAAGAGAGAAACACGGAGAGCGTTCCCTCCCTCGGAGAGTTTAGCCAGGTTGGCGGTTTGTGAGAGGACGGTTCTTTTATCCGGTCTATGGAGGACGGAGAACATAGCGCCAGCAAACATCATGATGAGGAGCGAAGATGATTCACACACACTGTAAGTTGCTATGCTTAGCAATGCTAACGCAAATTTCATGCGCTAATTTTTGTTAGCATAAATTAGAGTGTAAACAAACGCTACGTTAATCAACAAATGTTTCCCCCTACTCTCACTTAATAAATTAATTTGATAGTAATTTCATAAGTTTATAAGGACAAACACAGACTCGACCCAAACATCATTACATTTGTTGTTGTAAACTAACAGGCCACCAGTTGACTCCACTAATACATCCATACAGTCACACACATTCATTTATGAGCTCCGAGAAATAAATTAGACTATTTCAAGATAAACCTTTCGATTAATTTAAGCAAAATTCTGGTGTTTACCTGTTGAGGAGAAACGTTGCCAGCTCAGACTTCTCCACCTTTCAAGAGATTCTCCAACATTGATCCTCGTTTTATTCCGTTTTTGGTGGTTTGCTTTTTTAGCAGGATGCCGAGGCTTTTTAGGTTTTTCTGAAACTATTTCTGGTCGCTTCTTTTACCAGCTTCCATACCTGCAGGCTGCTGCTCTTTTACCGACATAAAATACCAAACGCTGCCTTGTTGTTATTAGGCAACCGTGTGGAGTCGCATGGTTAAGCAATCAGGAAGTTGGAAAGAGCAACATGGTGCACCCAAGTTATTCAAGCACAGAACTCTTATTTTGAAGGAGAAAAACTTGACAAAGACGTTGTTGATGTAGGAGACAGATTGTTTATAGGGAAGCTTCCTTTTATCCCTCACAGCAAATGAGAAATTTTAAAATTATTTAAGGAAAAAATCCTAATTATTCAGCCTTTAAAGAGCTGTGCAACACCAGGAAACAAAGCAATCAACAAAAATGCTAAAGTTCATTTTTCCTTTTTGTCTAGAAAAATGTCGTCTTTCATGACGAACTAGAGGAAATAAAGTGGAGGGAAGTTTCTGTCAAGCTAAGCTGGTTTTATACACACAGCAGAAACAGCACCGTAACTCCCCCGGTCAGGCCTCCACCTCTCCACCTTCCTCCACCTATTCCCCTTACTCCACCTCCCTCCACCTCTTTTCCTTCCTCCACCTTCCTCCACCTCTTCCCCTTCTTCCACCTCCCTCCACCTATTCCCCTTACTCCACCTCCCTCCACCTCTTTTCCTTCCTCCACCTTCCTCCACCTCTTCCCCTTCCTCCACCTTCCTCCACCTATTCCCCTTCCTCCACCTCCCTCCACCTCTTTTCCTTCCTCCACCTTCCTCCACCTCTTCCCCTTCTTCCACCTCCCTCCCCCTATTCCCCTTACTCCACCTCCCTCCACCTCTTTTCCTTCCTCCACCTTCCTCCACCTCTTCCCCTTCTTCCACCTCCCTCCACCTATTCCCCTTACTCCACCTCCCTCCACCTCTTTTCCTTCCTCCACCTTCCTCCACCTCTTCCCCTTCTTCCACCTCCCTCCACCTCTTTCCCTTCCTCCACCTCGGTCCCTTCCTCCACCTCCCTCCACCTCGGTCCCTTCCTCCACCTTCCTCCACCTCTTCCCCTTCCTCCACCTCTGTCCCTTCCTCCACCTCGGTCCCTTCCTCCACCTCCCTCCACCTCGGTCCCTTCCTCCACCTTCCTCCACCTCTTCCCCTTCCTCCACATCTTTCCCTTCGTCCACCTCCCTCCACATCTTTCCCTTCGTCCACCTTCCTCCACCTCTTCCCCTTCTTCCACCTTCCTCCACCTCTTTCCCTTCCTCCACCTCCCTCCACCTCTTTCCCTTCCTCCACCTCGGCCCCTTCCTCCACCTCCCTCCACCTCGGTCCCTTCCTCCACCTTCCTCCACCTCTTCCCCTTCCTCCACCTCTGTCCCTTCCTCCACCTTCCGCCACATCTTTCCCTTCCTCCACCTCCCTCCACCTCTTTCCCTTCCTCCGCCTTTTTCCCTTCCTCCACCTCTGTCCCTTCCTCCACCTCCCTCCACCTCTTTCCCTTCCTCCACCTCTGTCCCTTCCTCCACCTCCTCCACCTCTTTTCCTTCCTCCACCTCTTCCCCTTCTTCCACGTTCCTCCACCTCTTTCCCTTCCTCCACCTCCCTCCACCTCGTCCCCTTCCTCCACCTTTTTCCCTTCCTCCACCTCCCTCCACCTCTTCCCCTTCCTCCACCTTCCTTCCTTCACATGAACGTACATGAATGCGTGGCCGGACAGGCTGGAGATCACCACGGAGACGGTGTGTGACATCATGCTCCAGATGGAATTATGTGTCTAGTTATTCACATGGACATTTTTTATTCCTCCAGTCTAGAAATGATGAATTTCCGTTTATTTCTCCTTTTTAAAGAAAAAAAACGTCACAGTATCAAACCAGACTTTTCACCATTTATAAATAAACACTTCAGACATGGTGGAAACGCCAATTTAAACACTTGGACAAACTTGTTGGTCCCCTTTGGTTAATGAAAGAAAAACTCACAACGGTCACAGAAATAACTTGAATCTGACAAAAGTAATAATAAATAAAAATTCTATGAAATTTAACCAATGAAAGTCAGATGTTGCTTTTCAAACATGTTTCAACAGAATTATTTAAAAAAATAAACTCATGAAACAGGCCTGGACTAAAATGATGGTTCCCTTAAGTTAATATTTAGTTGTAAAACCTTTTGAGGAAACCACAATCCAATGATTCCTGTAACTGTCGGTGAGACGTCTGCACCTCTCAGCAGGTATTTTGATCCACTCCTCATAAGCAAACTGCTCCAGTTGTCTCAGGTTTGAAGGGAGCCTTTTCCAGACGCCATGTTTCAGCTCCTTCCAAAGATGCTCAGTAGGATTTAGGTCAGGGCTCATAGAAGCCACTTTAGAATAGTCCATGTTTTCCTCTTAGCCATTCTTGGTGTTTTTAGCTGTGTTTTGGGTCTTTGTCCTGTTGTAAGACCCATGACCTGCGACTGAGACCAAGCTTTCTGACACTGGCAGCACATTTCTCTCTAGAATCCTTGATAGTCTTGAGATTTCATTGTACCTGCAGAACATAACAGAACCTCCTCCATGTTCCACAGTAGGGACGGTGTTCTTTTCTTCATATGCTTCATTTCTCCGTCTGGAAACATAGAGATGATGTGTCTTGGTAAAAAGTTCCATTTGTGTCTCATCTGTCCATAGGACATTCTCCCAGAAGCTTTGTGGCTTGTCAGCATGTAGTTTGTCTTTTTTATGGTTTGTTTTTAACAATGGTTCCTCCTTGGTCGTCTCCCATTAAGTCCACTTTGGCTCAAACAAGGACGGATGCTGTGATCTGACACTGATGTTCCTTCAGCTTGAAGTTCACCTTTAATCTCTTTAGAAGTTTTTCTGGGCTCTTTTGTTACCGTTCGTATTATCCGTCTCTTTGGTTTGTCATCAGTTTTCCTCCTGCGGCCACGTCCAGGGAGGTTGGCTACAGTCCCATGGATCTTACATTTCTGAATAATATGAGCAGCTGTAGCCACAGGAACATCAAGCTGCTTGGAGATGGTCTTATAGCCTTTACCTTTAACATGCTGGTCTATAATTTTCTTTCTAATCTCCTGAGACAACTCTTTCCTTTGCTTCCTCTGGTCCATGTTGTGTGGTACACACCATGTCACCAAACAGCACAATGACTACCTGTAGCCTATATATAGACCCACTGACTGGTTACAAGCTTGTAGACGCCTGTGATGCTAATTAGTGGACACACCTTGGATTAACACGTCCTTTTGGTCACATTATTTTCAGTCTTTTCTAGGGGAACCATCATTTTAGTCCAGGCCTGTTTCATGAGTTTATTTTTTTTAAATAATTCTGTTGAAACATGGTTGAAAAGCAATGTCTGACTTTCATTGGTTAAATTAAATGGATTTTTTATTTATTATTACTTTTGTCAGATTCAAGTTATTTCTGTGGCCTTTGTGAGTTTTTCTTTCATTAACCGAAGGGAGCCAATAATTCTGTCCACGTGTGTAGTTCCACATCTTTAATAGAGGCTGTGCCCCAACGTCACCACGCACAGAACTGTGGGATTGATTCGCCATTTTGAGGGAACCTCTGCAGGACAAAGTGTTGATCTAGCTGACACGATGCAAGCGCAGCCATCTTCTGCTCACATGAAGCCCAAACAACCCATGCTCCTCCAGAAGCACATGGGCTGGAACAGTTGCTGCAGAAGTCCACTGTTCTCTGATCCAGCGTGTTCACTGCACCACGGCGGAAACGGTAGAGCTCCTGCTTTATCTCCGTTGTGTTTGCTGATCATGAAGCTGCTGCTGCAGCCGAGGTCACAAATTGTCGAAAGATAATAGGATGAAATACTCCTCAGAAGGTCTAATTGAGATGGAGATTAAACAGACGAGAGTCACTGCTAACCGACATAAACAGATGTAAAATCACTCCATGGTGAGAGAATTAAACAAGAATTCTCCACCAACAACGCCACCTCGGTCCTAAAGGACTGGAAGAAACCACCAGGCCCCCCCTCTGGCCCGACCTGGCCCACAGTCTGAATGAGTTCTCCTGCTAAACCACCGTTCACACACTGCAGCTTCTCTCTCTCTGAGCCAGACTGTTTTCTGTTTTTCATCATGTAAGTCTTCATCACATCTGCTCTTCTTCAAGCGCACACAGTCGTGAGTTTCTACTCAATGTGGACAGGACCACTTCTTACAAGTTAAACTCCACTCAAGTAGAAGAGCTACGAGACCGTGGTCTGGTTCAAAGGCCCACTCAATCACCGACCCCCAGCCCAGACCGTGGTCTGGTCCGGAGGCCCGCTCAATCACCAACCCCCAGCCCACACCGCGGTCTGGTCTGGAGGCCTGCTCAATCACCAACCCACAGCCCAGACCACGATCTGGTCCAGAGGCCTGCTCCATCACTGACCCCCAGCCCAGGCCGCGGTCTCATCCGGAGGCCCGCTCAATCACCAACCCCCAGCCCAGACCACGAGCTGGTCTGGAGGCTCGCTCAATCACCGACCCCCAGTCCAGACCGCAGTCTCGTCCAGAGGCCCGCTCAATCACCAACCCCCAGCCCAGACCACGAGCTGGTCTGGAGGCCCGCTCCATCACTGACCCCCAGTCCTGCACTTCGCCCACAGTGGAGGCGACACAAGAGACGTGAGAGGAAGCAGAAATAAGCTAGGCTAGCGGTTAGCAACTCCGATAGCGGTGAGCGAGTGCTGTGTTCATGTGGTCATGGAAACTTGGCTCGCTACCAACATGTGCTATTGGGCACACAGAGCTCTTGGGGTGGAAGGGAAGATGGATGGTGGGGGACTCTGTGTTTACATCAGCAATGCCTGGTGTCGTGATGCTTGCTGTGGTCTGCAAACACGGCTCACGTTCAGTGGAGTTTATGGTCATTAAATTCCGACTTTTACCGCCATACGGCTCGCTGCTGTTTACGTTCCTCCGAGCTCCAGTGGAAACAACAGCAGTGAAGCATTGAAGGAACTGCATCAACACATCAGGGAGCAGCAGACAGCCCACCCTGATGCCTTTCTCATCTTGGCTGGGGATTTCAACCACGCACACCCAAAGAGTGTGTTTCCAAAAGTACACAAACACAGATTTTGCAACATGTAGAAACGACACACTGGACCAGGTTTACACCACCCAGAGAGGAGCTTACGAGGCCCTTCCCCTTCCACAGCTCGGCGCCTCTGACCACATCACTGTCATGCTAACGCCAGCAGACCACCGGTGAAAGTCACCAGACCAGTTCTCAGCGAGGTTCGTGTGTGGTCAGAAGGATCCTTGGAGGTACTGAAGTGAATGTGTACGGCTCTCAGGGTGAGGCAAGTGAAGATCACAGCATATCTTTTAACCGTAGCCCGGCCCCTTTTAACCTCAAATGGCCCGAAGAAATCAACACCAGTGTTCGAGAAAGTACGTTTATCTGGCAGGAGACGATCCTCTGGTAGATCTGCCATCCTTTGCTCCCCAATCTTTCCACTTATCCTGCGGCATGTAGTACATTTGTTGATTATCCTTCGGATTGCTGCGTTGGCCTGTGGTATCCAGCGCCAAAACATAACTGCGCCCACAGTGGCCTGCTTTTTGATGTATGTCTCTCAGAATCAGTGTGGATACCTTGCTGTTCTTTGACAGAATCGCTGGATGCTTAGCATCTTCGGGCATTGCAGACTTGTGTAGTCTTCCACGAACTCTCAGGGTGCCATCCTGAAGAATTGGATCTAGTCTAGACAGCCGATTGCGGGGACTGAGCTGCTTGTCCTTCTGCAAGATCTCAATCTCTTCTCCAAAGTGTTGTCTTTGGCTGAACTGTACTATCTCCAGCACTGCAGCTACTAGATCTTCCAAGGTAAGTTTTTTTGTTCCCAATAGTTTTTCTGTATTCCTGTATTTGTTGTCTCAAATTTGTCTTTTGCCACTCTGGTCCTTTTTCAGTTTGACTGGTTGCGCCTACTATCCTTTTTCTTTCCTCTTTCAGTTTCCAAAGAGTCTCCTTTACCTTTAAGATCCAGGCCACTGCTCTTTTCAGTCTTTGCCAATCTGAGTAGTAGTTTATCAGTTCATTCATTGGTTCGTTTTCTTCTTTGACTTTAGTTGTGTGTACTGCTGTTTTGTTCTTGATTTCTGGATCATTTAAGAGACTTTCATTTCTTTGTTCAAGTTGTTCTGGCCAGTCCGTTTCACTTCTGATTATGAAGTTCGGCCCTTTGAACCACGTTCCAGCTTGTTCCAAGTTCTTAGCTTTTAAGCCTCTGGTGGCTTGATCTGCAGGGTTCTCTTTTTTTCCATTGCGACGGCTTGGTTGCTTCTCTTATCATTTCAACTCGGTTAGCAACAAAGGTTTTGAAACGAGTGGTTTTACTGTTAATGTATTTGAGCACTGTAGTGCTATCTGTCCAGAAGATAGACTGTTGCAATGGGATTTGAAGCTCTTGCTGCAGCATCTTGTCTACTTTGGCTGCTATGACTGCCGAGGTCAGTTCCAAACGAGGGATGGTGACCAACTTAAGCGGAGCCATTCTTGCCTTCCCCATAAGGAACACACACTGCTTCTTTCCATCTTTGTTCTCCAATAGCAGATAAGACACAACGCCATATGCATACTCTGATGCATCAGAGAAATGGTGCAGCTGTGCTGCAACAGTAGATCCAAAATCCAAAGTTTTCAAACATCTGTTTATCTTGAACTTGGAGAGGTGAGTAACATCCTCGATCCATTTTCTTCAATCTGCTGCATGTTTCTCACCAATCTTTTCATCCCATCCATATTGTTCTTTGCAGAGTTCTTTCAGCAAGAGTTTAGCAGGCAGGATAACAGGTGCCGAGAAGCCCGATCCAATACAGTACCTTGAGCGGTGTGAGGACTTCCTGGCTCTCGACCCCCTCACTGATGAGGAGCTCATCGCCACTCTTCGTAATGTGCTCCATGGTACGTCCAGAGACTGGTGGGACGTAGCACGTCATAAAATCCAATCCTGGAGTGAATTCCACCAGCATTTTCGGGCTGCTTTTCTCTCTGAAGACTACGAGGATGAATTGGCTGAGCGGGTGCGCAACAGAGTCCAGGAAGAGAATGAAAGCATCAGAGACTTTACCTACATGTATCAATCTCTTTGTAAACGTTGGAAGCCAGACATCACTGAAGAAGAGACTATAAAACTGATTTTAAAGAACATTAACCCTCAACTGGCCAGTCAGCTGAGGAGCAGGGTTACCACTGTAGATGAACTTGTTCGCCTGGGTCAACAAATGGAGAAAGACAGACAGAACCAGCTGCGATATGAGCAGAGGAAAAATGTGTGGAAAAAATCTCAGAAGGTGGTTACCTCTGAATCTGCTGACCAATCAAACGGAGACACCCCAAACCAGCCAAGCCAATCTACCTTCACTCGACCTTCTGCAGTGTACTGCTGGCGCTGTAAAGGTAGCCATGCGCCTGCTTCATGTCCACAGTGGAAGGCCGATAAAAACCGTACTCCCTCTTCAAATTCATCCTCCCAGCAAGCTGCTAGAAAGTCCCAGCTCCCTGAAGGTCCAGCTACATTTAGCTCTCTCACACCCTCAGGTCACCTAGGAGGACTTCCTTCAACAAACTCTTTACCGTCCCTTGTTGACTGTCACCTGCCCTGCCAGTTGGTGATTCCACTGAACATTGGGCCATGGAAAGGTACTGCAATCCTGGATACAGGCTCATCATATACTCTGTTAAATGAAAATATTTGGTCAGGAGTAAAAGGCCACCTGGATGTGCTGAAGCCCTGGACCAGAGGACCTCTGTATTTAGCAGATGGTGAAGGACGACAGCCTTTAGGATGGACTGAACTGACTCTTACCTTACAGTCTGTGACTGTGACAATACCCTGTGTGATCCTGCCAGCACTGAGCCTAGCTTTTCCTGCAGTGGCAGGACTTGACTTCATTTTCTTTTCCAGATTACAGTTTGATGTCTCTGAGAACAGTTATTGGTTTAAAACGAAAAAGGAACACCAGTATCAGTTCTTGGGAGCATCTGCTTTAATGCCCAATGTTGGATCACTTCCACATCTTGCTTTTTTTTTCTTCTGTCGCTCCAGCAGATTTACTTCCTCTCACCCCATGCCATGATCCCCTGGTAGCTGCCACTCATAGTGCTCATCTGGATGACTTTGGAAAAAAACAATTACTTTGTCAATTGAGAAACAACACAGACGTTTGCACCAACACTTTGGGCTGTACAGGTGTTCTCACACATAAAATCTTCCTCTCACACAATGTGCCTATAAATCAAAAACCTTACCGGACATCTCCAGCCAAACTTGGGGTAATTAAGGAACATGTACAGGAAATGTTGGAAAAGGATCTTATAGAGCCGTCTACTTCTCCATATGCCGCCCCGGTGGTCCTAGTGCCGAAAAAACAGGATCCTAAACCACGATTCTGTGTGGATTACAGGAAACTAAATGCAGTCACCCATACAGATGCTTATTCCTTACCCAACATCCAGGAAATCCTGGAATCTCTGGCTGGAGCTGCCATATTCACAACCTTGGACCTTAACAGTGGTTATTGGCAGGGCCAAATGGATGAGGAAAGCCATGAAAAAACTGCTTTTGTCTGCCCACTTGGCTTATACCAATTTAAAGTGATGCCTTTTGGATTTAAAAACGCCCTGGCCACTTTCCAGCTGCTGATGGAGCTGGTTTTGGGTGACCTGAGAGGAACAGTATGTCTAGTCTACCTGGATGACATCATCATTTATTCAAACACCCAGGAACAGCACATGCAGGACATACAAGCCGTATTTGACAAGTTGCGAGCCGCAAACCTCACCGTGAACATGAAAAAGAGCCAATTCTTTCGTACATCACTGAACTTCTTGGGTCACATCGTCTCTTCAGCTGGGGTGGAAGTCAATGCAGAAAAAACTAAGGCTGTTCAGGAATGCCCTGTTCCTCAAAATATAAAAGAACTACAACGATTTTTGGGAATGGCTGGATGGTACCATCGTTTTGTGCCCCGATTTTCTCAGCTCACTGAACCACTCAATGTCCTGAAGCGCAAGGGAGCGAGATTCATCTGGACCCCACAGTGTCAGGCAGCCTTTGAGGCCCTCAAACAACATTTGGTTTCTCCACCCGTACTTGGCCATCCTGAATTCAGTCTCCCATTCATTGTGTACACGGATGCGAGTGATGTCGGTCTGGGAGCTGTACTGGCACAGTCCACCGGTCTGGGGACAGAACAGGTTCTGGCCTTTGCCAGCCGTACACTAAATCAAGCTGAAAGGAATTACTCCACTACAAAGTAAGAGTGTCTTGCCGTTGTTTGGGCCCTAGAGAAATGGCGGTATTACCTGGAGGGGAGGCACTTCACTGTTGTTACTGATCATTCTTTCCTTATTTGGGTGTTCAAAACCCAGAAACCAAGCACAAGATTAATCCGGTGGGCCCTTCGTCTCCAAGAATTTACATTTACCGTGGAGTATCGCCAAGGACATTACAACACTGTTCCAGATGCCCTATCAAGAGCACCAGTACCAGATCACCAACTTCTAACTTGTGCCGTTGTGTTGCGCTCTGCAACCGATACTTCTAGAAACCTGCAGATCACAGACGAGGACATTTGGAAAGCTCAACAGGAGGATCCTGAGGTCCAAAGCCTGTATGAAAAAATCATGGAAACAGGGGAAGTTGCTGAAAGTCCCACAATCGGATTTACGGTGGTGGAGGACAAGGTGTACAGAATTCTCCAGTTACCTCACAAAACTCTGTATCAAGTCTTCATCCCATCTTCCCTCCGGCAGCAGGTACTTCACCATTACCATGACAACCCCTTATCTGGACACCTAGGGCGTTACAAAACATATAAACGATTACAGGCTCTTATGTATTGGCCCAGAATGAGTCTAAGCATGAGGGATTATGTGCGATGTTGCCCGGTTTGCAGGCAGTATAAACCAGAAACCCGGAAACCACCAGGGAAGCTTCAACAAACTTTTGTCAGCAGGCCTTGGGAGATGCTGGGAGTTGACCTCATGGGACCATTTCCACGTAGCAGCAACGGAAACTTGTATCTGCTAGTCTTTGTCGATTATTATACTCGTTGGACAGAGTTATTTCCTCTACGAAAGGCCACCGCTGAAACTGTATCCCATACGTTCACTCGTGAAATCTTCACCCGATGGGGTACATCGGCATACATCCTTTCAGACCAGGGTCCCCAGTTTGTGTCATCTGTGTTTGAGGAAGTCTGTAGTCGATGGAATCTCAGACGGAAAAGGACCTCCCCATATCACCCGCAAACCAACCTCACTGAATGAGTAAACCGCAACCTCAAGGCTATGATTGCATCATACGTGAATTCTGCTGTGCACGAAACCACAGGCGTTACCCCTGCAGAACTAAATCTGGGGCAACCACTAAGTGGACCCATGGACAATGAGTTCTCCCCACTCTTATGCGACCCAGATTCACCTGCCTATCCTACGACCGTACAGTTAACAGAACTCAAACAGATTGTTAACAAGAACTTGGAAAGAGCACGTAAAAGACAAAAACAGTATTACGACAAAAGACGGAGGGATACAGATTTTGAAGTGAATGATCATGTTTGGCTCCGTTCTCACCCTACTTCAAAAGCAGACATGTCCTATTCAGCCAAGCTTGCCCCCCGTTGGAAGGGTCCATTCAGGGTCACTCAGAAAGTAGGTCCAATCAACTACCAGGTTGTTTTGGAAAATACTGGTGAAGACCTGCAGATAGTTCATGTGACACAACTGAAGCCCTGTTATCCTACTGCAGCTGAAGTGGATAGGGCACAACGTAGTCAACTCTTAAAAATATTTGAGGACAGTGATGAAGAAGATTTCCGAGGTTTTTCTGACCCTTCGCTGTGCGTCTAATTGATTCAGGTTTTGCAGTATATAGCAAATTCTTTCAAGGGGGGAGGAGTGTGACAGCCTGATTGTCTGCCATGTCATATGTGTGTCTCTGATTAAACTCACCTGCTTCACTGCTCCACCCTGCCTGAAATCAGCCAGTAGAATTTTCTTTTAGCCTTGAGAAGCTGGACCAGAAAGTTATAAAAATGGGACAGCATTTACCTGAAGGGGAGGAGTCGGACAGTCGGAGAGTGAGAGAGAAGAGAGAGAGAGAGAGCGGTAACAGGTGTGATCGAGGGCAGACGAGTTCAGCACGAGGAAGCGGTTAGAGACTTACTCTTGGGCAGCACGACGGACAACAGACTCGCCGGATGGAGTTAATCTTTATTCTTCCTGGATACTGGAGTGGAAGACCGGTGTCGTGAGTCCCAGTCTGGTATTATCCTTTCCCTTTCTGCTTGCTTAGGTGTTGCCGAGGAGAAATTACCCTCGGACATCCGTCATTTCCTTGTTTTGGTGCCCCGCCGCGGGATTAATTGGAAAACCCGGAGTGGAGTTTACGGTGCTTTTCGTTGAATTGGTTTGGAACTGGATTGAACTAGGACTTACAAGGTGGAACAGATTTATTCAGAGGCCGGATTGAAGTGATAGTTTTCCCCCTCTTTTTTGTTTTTCTGATTTTTGATGGCTTGAACTGAACTGAACTATTATTTATTCTTTTTTTTTTTGTTTTTTTGTTTTGTTTTTTTGGGGGCGTTTCATTTTTTGATGAAACTATTTTGAGCTGAACGGTTGCCATGGTATTATTTTTTTTGTTGTTTGCTTGGTTGCTATATGTATAAATGTATGGTGTCATTATGAACTGGTGTTGGGTATGTTTCTTTATCTTTGCCAACGGGGTGTTTGTATGAACTATTTATGAACATCCTTTGTGGAGTGGTTATTAGGTCTCAGGTAAATTATAAATGTCAGGAGAAAGACCTGGCTGGCACCCCGGAAAAATAAATGAATAAAATTTGGTTTGTGATACACCTGAGCAAAACCGTCACACTGATCATTGTCAGTCCTCTGATCTATTGCATGCTCGAAAGTTCGTATAAAGCCTTTGTACTGTAGAGCATCACCTCTGAACACAGGAATGTCCTTCATCGGCAGCTGAGACAGCTGCTGTTGTTTTACTAGTAGGTCTGTGATTTCATTCTGTTTTTGCAAGACTGCAACTATGTCATCACCTTTGTCCATTTGAGTGTTAGGCTGATAACGTGGAACTGGATGAGAAGGCGGTGATGTTTGGTGGTGCTGCATTGGAGGTTTAACGTGCATGTTATCAGTAGCTTGTAGCGGCGTCATCACGCTAACCTTTTCCTTCTTTACAGATCCAAAAGGTAGTTTTCGCATTGATACATGACTACTGTAAACGTCCTTAGAACTACCATACTCCTTAAGCACCTTTAATCTCGCTTGACTTTCAGCCAACACAGTTTTCAGCTCTAACTTTTCTTTTTCTGCTTGGATTCTAGGCGCTTCGAATTCAAGCTCCTGCTTTCTGGTTAATGCTGCTGCACGCTCCAGCAGGGCTGCACGCTCTGCCTCCTGTCTTGCTCGGGTAGAAGAAACACGTGACACAGCTGATGCTCGACTTTCTTTTGCACTACATAAACTAGCCTTTTCAGCGTTTCTGATCCCTGCCTGTGAAATGCTGTCACTTGGTCTAACAGATTCTTGCAACTTATCCATAACATCAGACCCTCCTTCATGCACATTTTCATGTTGTGGTAGCATGTATTCCTGTTCATTTGCTATCCACGTTTTGGCTGTTTTCATAAAGTCTCTGATTGTTGCCATTTTAGGTTCAAACCAGGTGTGCTGGTCAAATGCCTTTTCCTCTTCTTCCAAAAGATTTATAACTTCTTTATTGCAACAATGAAAGTCATTTACCAATAATGCAAAATCATTTTCCATCGAATCTTACACATTCTGGACATTTTTAGCATCTCCCATTAATTTTTCCAGCTCCTTTATTCTGCTTGTCAATGTTCCTAATTTGCGTCTCCTCAATGCAATACACCTCTGCAGTTTTTCCTCTGAAGCCTTTTCAGTTGGCTTACGTGATCTTCCCTGTTCTGAAGCATCTTTCTTACTTGTCTGCTCCTCTTCATCAGCCATCTTTCACTTTGCGGAGTTTAAAGCTCAAGTTGCATGCTGTAGTTCCAAGCCTCCTATTCAGGTGACTTCTTTAAAAGGAAAAAACATGCGCCACAACTTCTCAAAATATCATCAAACTCCACATTGACTAAGTTAGGACTTGCCGTCAAGTTTGCTCAATTTTCGGGGGAGATCCGCTTTACTGTTCTTGGAGCAGAGCGTTTCTTTCGAAGGTCACATTTCTCGGCTACATGCATCATTGTGGTGCCAAGCACTCTCCTAATTTTAAGGAGCCTCTGAATCCAGCCTACAGTCCGCACTTCTGTTGGCCTCAAACAAAGGCTACTACTGGTGAAGCATCCTTCACGGCCTCTTTTCTCCCAGAATTCATTGCACACAAGACAGTGGCAAATGAGCAACCAAGCTCAGAAGAGTATGCTCTTTTGTTTGTTTTTTCCAGCTACACTTTGGTAGAAACATGACAAAACCAAGTACATTAAAAACATGTTTGTTAAATGGTGGTATTAAAATTCTGTAATGTGATATTTGTGGATTTTTAAGAGGTTAATGAAGAGTGTACCGGCTGGAAAACGGCAGAGTCTCAGACAGATTTTTTTTTAATTTTTTTTTTTATGTTATTACTCAGTAAGTGTTAACGTTCACTAACATATCCTGCGATATGCAAACAGTCATTTCAGAGGTTTAAGTGACTCAAGTCCTACGTTGCTGCTATGGGAAATTCTCGCTGGCTAGGTAGGCTGTCCCTTTTCACGAACGTTAAATGGACTTCAGAGTGTGTAGACTACAGAGGACATTAATATATGTGCTCATAAAGTATCTTGAGCAAGTATATCACCAAGTCAGGTACAAATCAATTACTGAGGGCATGCATCAGAAATCATCAGAATCAGAAAACTTTATTAATCCCAGAGGAAACTGTGTGCACAGTTGCTCCATACCAGATAAAGAAAGGATGAGATAAAGATAAAAATCACATTTAAAAAAATGACAGATTAGTTAGGATATCTCTATAAACAGGTCCAGGATCAGTCCTGCAGTGAGTACTATGTACAGTATCATCAGTACGATAGTAAAAAGTAAATGTAGAGCAGAGTGTAAATGTATAACAGTGGATGGCTGCAGGTAGGAATGACTTCCTGTGGTTGGGTGGAGCATTGAGGTGGTATCCGTCTCTCTGAACGTCCTCCTGTGGCTGATCAGCAGGTTGTGAAGCGGGTGGGAGGTATCGTTCAGTATTGTCTTTATTATGGACAACGTTCTCCTCTCCACCACGTCAGAGAGTCCAGTTCCATCCCACCACGTTACTGGCTTGTTTGTGTCTGCAACCCTCAGCCTGCTGCAGCATGCAGCAGCATAGAGGATAGCACTGGCCACCACACACTCATAAAACATCCTGAGCAGCGTTTGGCAGATGTTAAACCACCTTAGCCGCCTCAACAAAGAGAGACGCTCTGGCCCTTCTTGTAAAGTGCAGCGGTGTTCTTAACCCAGTCCAGTTTACTGTCAACATGCACTCCAAGGTACCTGTAACCCTTCACCACTTCCTCATTCACACCTGGACTGAAACAGGTGTCGCTGGTGTTCTGGATCTCCTGAAATCCACCATCAGTTCCTGAGTCTTTGTCACATCAAGCTGCAGATGGTTCTGCTATCACCATGTGACAAAGGAGTCCACAGCAGCTGGATCTTCCACCTCATCTCCTCCCTGAATCATCCAGCTACAGCAGAGTCATCAGAACCTTCTGAAGGCAGCAGGTCTCTGCAGGAGCTGCAGCCAGATGTGTGGAGGGGGAACAGAAAGGGGGAGAGGACGGTCCCTTGTGGTGCTCCAGTGTTGCTGACCACCATGTCCAACACACAGCTCTGCAGGCGCACATACTGTGGTCCGGTCAGGTAGTCCACAATCCAGGACACCAGAGAATCCTCCACCTGCATCGCTGTCAGCTTCTCACCAGGAGGGTCGGCCTGATGGTGCTGAATGTACTGGACAAGTCAAAAACACGATCCTCACAGTGCTCGCCGGCTGGTCCAGGTGGGCGTAGACACGGTTGAGCAGGTAGACGACGGCGTCCTCAACTCCGAGACGAGGCTGGTACGTGAACTGAAGGGGGTCCATATGTGGTCTAACCATGGGTCGGAGCTGATCCAGTATGAGTCTCTCAAGGGTCTTCATGACATGTGAAGTCAGTGCCACGGGTCTGTAGTCTTGGGGCCACTGGGACGTGGGGTCTTTGGTACAGGAAGGAGGCATGACGTCTTCCACCGCACTGGGACCCTATAGACTCAGACTATCATGAAGATGTGGTGTAAGACTCCACAGAGCTGGAGGCACCGGCTTTAAGGACACGGGGACTCACCCCATCCGGTCCTGCTGCCTGCCTGAGTGGAGTCTTGTCAGCTGTTTCTCCACCTGATTACATGTGAGGCTGACAGGTGAAGGAGGATCGTCAGGTCTATCACCGGAGGCAGAGGTGCAGCAGGAGAGGGAGGGAGAGAGGGTGGTGTGGCGGAGTTTCAGGCCTGATTCTGACCAGTTAGAAGGGGGGCTGAGCGTCACTGCAGAGTCCAGTTAAAAAACATGTTCAGCTCATTGGCCCTGTCCTCATCACCCTCAGCTCCTCTATCTATGTATCGTGAAATACACTCAGTCCAGATTCTTGAAAGACTCAGAGGATTCTGGCCCTATTCAGCTTATTGACCTCAGATATTTCCAGACATGACCTCAGGTCAAATTCAGAACATTTTATGACAGAAATAAGACACATCAGGTATCTGGACACAATAAATGTCCTCTTGCAGTAACTTCTGTCTGTATATCACCTGATGCACCTCCCACAAATGGTCTGGATTCTTCACATACTTAAGGAAATGTCACCCCACCGATATTTATGGATTCTGGCCCTTTTCATGCAGTGCTTTATTCTGGAGGTATTCCTCTCCTCCTGTAGTTAATATTATACATATATTTCCCTAAGTTCCGTTCGTGATGAAGATCCTCATGCTGAACGTCTGCTTCCTGTCCTCTGCAGGCTTTGTCTCCTGTGTGAACAAGCACCACCTGCTGGTCAATTACGTTCACGACGTGAAGGACATCCTGCAGGTCTACGAGCTGAAGACTGGCCATCTGGTGCGAGATCTGCCACTGGGTGTGGGAACGGTGGCTGGAGTCAGCTGCAAGAAGAAGCACCCAGACTTCTTCTACAAGTTCACCTCCTTCACCACACCTGGTAACTTCCTCCTCCTCTTCATCCTGCTCCTCTTCGTCCTGCAATGATCCATGTTGCTCCTCCTACTCCTCCCCAGGTATCATCTACCACTGTGACCTGAGTGAGCCGAACCCGGAGCCCAGGGTCTTCAGGGAGGTGGAGGTGAAAGGCATCAAGCAGGAGGACTTCCAGATCCACCAGGTGAGCTATTCTATTAGCAGGCGGCCTCATCCTTCATCGTGATAATGATGGTTGGATCTGGTCCCTGTCTTACGCTGCCACCTGTTGGTTTCTGCAGGAACTTTTAGGTCCTGCAGGACTGAACTAAAAAGGCGGTCACACCAGAATAGTCCAGGGGACTCAGTTTGATTGGGTTGGATTTCTGATAAATTTCTCACCTTCCTTTGGTTTGTGAGACTTTCTAGACTTTCCTCCTCACACTTCAATAACATTAACTTCATTAATATGTGATGGTAAGCAGGACGGCCAGCAGCAGCTTCCAGTCTGGTCCTGGAGCAGAGGGAACATCTCCGGATCTGGAGTTGGGAGCTGGGACTGATGCTGGGAGTAGGGTTGGGCAGCGTTCCCAGCCTTCATTTGAACGATTCCGGTTCAGTGTTTCGATTCCAGTTCCCTAATGATTCTCGATTCCGATTCTTTTAAGAGTCAGGGTGAAAAAATTTTACATGTTTTACCCTCATCATTCCCACCTGGTCGCTGGCAACCTGGTCAACAGTTTGTTCGATAAACTCTAAAACTTCTCTGATAAAACTTTTGTCACTATAGGCATGCTACATTGTAAAGCTTAGATTCTCTGCAATCAAGCCTCATAATTTATTTTATAGTACTCCTAAACACAAAAACACAGTTAGTAAAAGAAACACTATGGCTAGCAACAAAGCTAACGGGACTTCCTACCTGTTTCATGATAATGATGTCACATTGTCATCTATTCCATGATCAGTTGTATTACTTTTCCACAGAAGGGTCCAGTGTTAAAAAATATCAAAAAGTTTGCCACAAAACTTTTCCAGTATAGTCCTCAAGAATGTCTGTCTGCACACCCCTCTTATATAAAATCAAGTAAATGTAAATGGCTACCCCCCTTCTCTACTGTTCTCTGTCCTCTCTGTCCTCTTCCCCCCACACGAGGAGTTGTACAGTGTGATGGCATGATGGTTAAGGTGTTCTTAAGCCTGGTGGTCCTACACTTGGGAAGGAGCAGTCTTTCACTGAACAGGCTCCTCTGGTTACTGATGACCGTGTGCAGGGGGTGGCTGGCGTTGTCCATAATATCCAGCAATTTGTCCATAATCCTCAACTCTGCCACTGTCAACAGAGAGTCCAGCTTCATGCCGACCACAGAGCCAGCCTGCCTGATCAGTTTATCCAGTCTGGATGTGTCCTTCTTGGATAAGCTGACCCTTCAGCACACCACAGTGTAGAAGAGGACACTGGCCACTACAAACCGGTAAAACATCTGCAGAGGTTTGCTGAGAAGTGAGTGCCACAGGTCGGAAGTCATTCAGCTCGCCGGGTCGGTTCTTCTTCGGCACTGGAACGAAGCAGGATGTCTTCCAGAGGGCGGGCACTCTCCCAGTCTGCAGACTAAGGTTGAAGATCCGTCGTAGTGGTTCCTCCAGTTCTGCCGCGCAGGTCTTCAGTGATCTTGGACACACTTTGTCTGGGCCTGCAGCTTTCCTGGGTCAGAGCTTCCTCAGCTGTCCTCTGACCTGGTCTGTGGTGATAAGTGGTGAAGATTGTGTTGATGTGGGGGTGGAGGAGGGGGTGTTGTGGTGTCTGGTGGGAGGTGTGTGGATTGGAGAGAGGGAGGTGGTGAGAGCGGGGGTGGGCTGGTTGAACCTGTTGAAGAAGTCTTGTCCCCCCCACTACACTGGTCTTTGTGTTAAGACCAGTGATGGTCCTCACCCCTTCCCAGACCTCCCTCATGTTGTTGTCCCTCAGCTTCTGCTCCACCTTCTTCCTGTAGCTGTCCTTGGCTTCCCTCACACAGTGTTTCACCTCCTGCTGTGCTGCTTTCATGGCCTCCCTGTCTCTGCTCCTGAAGGCAGCCTTCTTCTTGTTGAGTACAGTCTGGACTTCCCGTGTTACCCGTGGCTTGTTATTAGGGTAGCAGCAGACAGGCTTGATGGGGGAGATCACATCTGCACAGAAGTTCACGTAGTCCGTCAGACAGTGTGTCATCCCCTCTGTCCTCTCCATGCAGGTTCAGCAGCACATCCCAGATTGTGGTGTTAAAGCAGTCTCTCAGGAAACTTTCCTTCTTCGGGGACCATCTCCTGACTGATCAGGTTGTCACTGGTTGCTTTTGGACCAGGGGGGTATACAGTGGCTGTAGATGGTCCCTAATGGGGGGGAGGGGAGTTGGTCTGTATGCATCCCGTACATTAACATACAGCAGATCAATTGTCCTCTTATTTCTAGTTGGACAGTCTACAACCTGATTAAAACAGCCAAGGTAGAGTCCAAGGCTGCATGGTGAAGATGATGGTAAAAGACTCATGGTGCTGTGTCTGCAGCCTTGCTGTGACAGAGTGGATTTTCTCACAGGCAGTGGCTGCGTCCGCTCTCGGAGGGATGTAAACAGAGATGGTGATCACATGACTGAACTCCCTCGTTAGATAATATGGCCGAAGGCTAACAGCTAGCAGCTCTAAGTCCCGGCAACATAAGACCAACTTTATGGCGATGTGTCCTGGGTTACACCAGCGGTTGTTGACATAAATCATGAGTCCCCCACCGTTGCTTTTCCCGCTCACCTTAGTGTCTCTGCCAGCTCTCACAGCAGTGAATCCCAGCAGGTCCATGTTAGTGTCCGGTACTAGGTAGTTCAGCCATGTCTCCATAAAGATGAACAAGCTGCTCTCTCGGTAGATCCGCTGGTTGTTCAGTGCGGACAGCTCGTCTATCTTGTTCTGGGACTGATGCTGGGAACTGGCGCTGATGCTGGGACTAGGACTGGTGTTGAAAGCTGGGACTGATGCTGGTAGCTGGGACTGGTTTTGGGAGCTGGGACTGGTGCTAGGACTGATGCTGGAAGCTGGGACTGATGCTAGGAGTGGTGCTGGGACTGATTTTGGAAGTTGGGACTGATGCTGGGACTGGTATTGAAAGCTGGGAGCTGGAACCTGTGTTGGAAGCTGGGACTGATGCTGTGAAGGACCAGGGCTGATGAGTGTTTATGGACGGGGGGCCGGGCCTGAGTCAGCACCGCTCTCCAATATCACCAGAATGAGTCTCTAGATGTTTTGCTCATTGCTTTTTAAAAATAGAATCGCTAGAGGTTCTGAAAACCTCGCTGAACATGGCGCCTGAGCTCTGACATGTGTGTGCATCACGTCTTTCCTCTGGTCCACTGGCTGACGTGTGAAAATCCTGAATGATGTTCATCACATGATGGACGTGTTTCTTGTGTTTCCAGGTTTTCTATCCCAGTAACGATGGAACCAGGATCCCCATGTTCCTGGTCCATGCTAAAGATCTGCAGAGAGACGGGAGCCATCCGGTCTTCCTGTATGGATACGGTGGCTTTGAGGCCTCTATTCAGCCCTACTACAAGTAAGACTGGCAGGAAGCTGAACCACGTCTGCGGGTCCGAATAAAACCAGGATCTTCTGCTTTTCTGTCTTTATATTTACTTGTGTTTTATAACAGCAGAAGTTTAATGTTTGTGTTTGTATAATGTATGTGTGTTAAATGTGGTGATGGGGGGCTGACTCGAGCATCAGCTGTTGAAGTCGGGGGGGTGTGTCATATCTGGTCGTGTCCTTTTATTTTCTTCATGTTGAGCCTTTTCATCACCTGTTACCTGTTAATATTAAACACCTTTTTTCTCCCAGAGACCAGCTGCACAGCTTGAGAGGATTGGGGAACTTCATAGTTCCAACAGTAAGAACCACCAGGAGAAGTTCTTCTATGTCTGGATGTGGTGTTAAGTTGTGGACCAGTCTCAAACTCAAGCATTTAGCATCTGAGATCCCTTTATAAACAGAAAGTCTGGTCACAGTACAGAGACGGTGGAGTGTAATTGTATTTATGTTGTATGGGTAGTGGGATCGGGTGTTACTAACTCTGGTGGTTTCTGTTTACCATCATCGGTATTTGAAACCATGTGGTAATATCAGGGTATAAATACGAGTTAGTGTGTGTGGTTTTACACATATACGGCGGTTTTCTGAGATGACTGAATGAGGAAGCAGCTCTTGGTTTTTTGAGATTGTAATATTTTCTTTTACAAAAGAAAGCTGCTTTTACAGAAGTTTTACTTCTCCCCGCTTCTTTTCGAGCATCAACGTATAATCCATACTTTGTTCAGCCTGATTTAGGTCGGTTGTAGACCGAACGGCACAGCTACTGCTCTGCATCTTCTCTTTGTTTTGTTCTTGTAACACTTACACCACATAAAAACTGAAAATGTAAAAAAACCTCCTGATGATGAGCGGAGCTCCTCCCCCTGATAACAGCTGACTTCCTGTCAGACAGGAAGTGGACTGTTTCTCTGTCTTCATGTCCTCAGCGTGGCCTACCTGCTGTTTGTGAGACACCTGGGAGGAATCCTGGCGGTGGCCAACATCAGGGGGGGCGGAGAATACGGCCTCACCTGGCACAAAGGTACCTTGGCTGGGAAGACACACCTGTTTCCTGAAGCATGTGTGTGTGTTTCATCTCTGACTGTGTGTTGGCAGCGGGAACGCTGGGAAAGAAGCAGAACTGCTTCCAGGACTTCCAGAGAGCAGCAGAATTCCTGATCCAGGAGCAGTACACCACGGCCAGCCGGATTGCCATCAACGGGGCCTCTAACGGGGGTCTGCTGGTCGGTAAGCGATACTTCCTGTTTCCTCCACCTGCAGCTTCCTGCTGGTTTCCACTGGGAGAACTGGAAACAAGGCAGGGATGTGGGAGTCTGCTCCTCCTGAGACTCCTGAACCAACATTCCCCATCAGCTGCATCTCCAGGAGAATTCCTTAAGGATTTCATTCCTCTCAGCTTCTTTCTTCCAATATTTCCTGATTATTGATTTTTTCTTCCTGATAAATTCTGAATAAACACCCCTGCTGTCAGAGCATTTCCCAGAAACTAAAGTTATAAATCAGACTAGACATCAGTCAGATGAAGGACCACCCATCTCCATGGTGACGTCCACAGTCTCTGTGTTGATCTGATCTGGAGGAAGTAGGCCCAACTTTATTTATAAGCTCATTTAAAAACAACACGCATCAACCAGCGAGCTGCAGAGTTAAAACAAACCAACAATAAAATCCAGCATAACCAGAAAAGAATGCCTGGCTTGGAAGCAGCAGAATAAAAACGTCTCTGTAGGCCGGTGTAAACGTTTCAGCTGACGGTGAGGTCTGTCTGAGGAGAGGGAGGCTGGAAAAACTCTGAGCAGCCAGTGAGCTTCTACAAGGCTGTATGAAAGTAGGAAGCCCCAAACCCAGAGTAAAAATGTCACTGTGAGAACAGCAGCCAGTTCTGGTGAACGATTAATAAACCACGCTGATGCAATTGTCCACGAACAAACCTGCCGTAACATCATGATTATCGATCACTCGTTGCTGTTTACACTAGAAACTTAAGGGACACCAGATATAAAGAACTTTAATAAAGACAACGATGGACTACAGGCGGTACTGGCTCAACCATCTTTAAGTCTGGAATCTCGGGGTCCTCTGAAACACTCAAGTTCGACGTTCGGAAAAATAAGATCACTTCTGAGTTCTGAGGACAACTGGAATGCACTATAAGAGACCCCAGAGGAAGGAGGGAGGAAACCCCTCACAGGCACCATTTTGGTCCAGCTGCAGCCGGGACAGAAGGGACTGATGGACACCAGAGGACAGACTATTACTGTAATCAAGTCTAGATTAAATAACAGCATGGAAGGAAAGAGGCTGGACCTTAGAGAGGATGAGGTAAAGTCTGATGATTCAACCAATCACAGTAAGAGTTGGCCTGACTTCCTTCTCCAGGCTCTGCTCCCTCTACGTTAGCGTGGTTGTTAGCCAGAACATCCACCGGAGGCAGTGCAGAGCTTCTGAAAGTTCTTTCAGCCGTTGCTCCTGGTGAGCAAGAAGCTATGGAGGAAGCGTTGTTTACACCCGCGACCAGCTGACGGGACTATTGAGGCCTGTGACATCTATGGGGAATAACATGGATGAGCTCGCTGCGCTTATTAAATTTCAACAGGAATACCGTGAGTGTGGTTTGCTGGCGTCATTCACTCATCCCGCACCATAGCGTAGCGGTACCCGGCTTCAGCCCTGTTCAGGCGGGGGACGGTATGGGAGGGGGAGGGGGAGGCGGGTGTGTGGGGGTCAGGTTGTGAAGTGGAGAGACCAGGCAGCTGTGGTTGTAGAAAGAAGAGAGGTGGGGGATCGCGTGCACGTGAAGGAACTTCTCTGCAGCTTGCTATGGGAAGGCTTTTTAAATTCTAGTTTGATTTGCATGTCGTTTTTCTTACATTTGATTTTGCACATCTTTATTTATTTAGATTTATATGGACGAAGTGGGTCGAATTCAGTCGGAATTTCATTAAAATTTATATTCTATTTTATGAAAACTTCTACCATATATCTGATCCACTATATCTAAGGGATACATATTAAGTAAAAGAACACTCAAGTTTAATTTAGTATTTTCAAACTATGTCTTAATAACTCAACTGTCCCAAATTTTCTTGCTACCAAAATTCAAATTTTTATTCAGAATAAAAGTCTTATTTTTACTTTTGCATTTACAAACAAGTTTTCTAAAATTTATTTATAAGGTTTTTACAGCCAAATAAATCTGTCAATATTTTAAAAAAAATATTTTTATTTCAGGATTTAATTAAATCTGCATATTATCTTTCTTTGTAAAATTTCTAAATTTGATTATATTGTGTTCAATATAGTTTTTATAGATGAAATTAGACATACACCTAAACAATCATAATCATGAAATGTTGGTTGGTATTAAAATATATTTTATTTTTTATAAAATTACCCGTGTTTCAGTAGTGACCAAAATATTTGATTGAAAGGTTATTATTTATTATTATTATTGTAACTTTTTTGTTGTGCCATATATTTTAGCCAATAACATGATTCATGTTAGAGATTTAATTTAAAAATATCCCATGCTTGTTTTCACCATTAAAAGTAATAGTAAGCAGACACAAGTCTCCCTGTTGTTGTTGTTAATGGACTAAGTGGTAGAGCATGAATGAATGAATGTTGTCAACCTTAACTTCATCCTCTTTTTTTTTTTAACTTGTCCTGTCCAGCATCGTAGCAGCAGAATGATGGTCTGGTTTCTGTATCGTGCTGAACAAATTTGCTCTGCCAAGGGGAGGTTTATGGGTAAAAGGCTCCTCTTGATAATCTGATTCATTTATTTAACTTCATCCTCTGACACCTTTTTCTATACTTTTCCTCCCTCTTCTTTAATCTTTTGATCTTCAGCTTGCTCTTTCAGAGCCTTCACCTTGGTGTAGATCCTGGTGTAGGTCCTGGTATAGGTCCTGGTGTAGATCCTGGTGTCGGTCCTGGTGTAGATCCTGGTGTAGGTCCTGGTATAGGTCCTGGTATAGGTCCTGGTGTCAGTGCTGGTGTAGGTCATGGTGTAGGTCCTGTGTAGGTCGTGGTATAAGTCCTGGTGTAGGTCCTGGTGTAGGTCCGTGGTGTAGGTCCTGGTGTTGGTCCTGGTGTAGGTCCTGGTGTCAGTGCTGGTGTAGGTCCTGGTGTCGGTCCTGGTGTCTGCCCTGGTGTAGGTCATGGTGTAGATCCTGGTGTTGGTCCTGGTGTCTGCCCTGGTGTAGGTCCTGGTGTTTGCTGTGGTGTGGGTCCTGGTGTAGGTCCTGGTGTAGATCCTGGTGTTTGCTCTGGTGTCGGGCCTGGTGTAGGTCCTGTGTCAGTGCTGGTGTAGGTCCTGGTGTCTGCCTGGTGTAGGTCATGGTGTAGGTCCTGGTGTTGGTCCTGGTGTCGGTCCTGGTGTAGATCTTGGTGTAGGTCCTGGTGTCGGTCCTGGTGTAGGTCCTGGTGTAGGTCCTGGTATAGGTCCTGGTATAGGTCCTGGTGTAGGTCCTGGTGTCAGTGCTGGTGTAGGTCCTGGTGTCGGTCCTGGTGTAGGTCATGGTGTAGATCCTGGTGTTGGTCCTGGTGTCTGCCCTGGTGTAGGTCCTGGTGTTTGCTGTGGTGTGGGTCCTGGTGTAGGTCCTGGTGTTTGCTCTGGTGTCGGGCCTGGTGTAGGTCCTGGTGTTGGTCCTTGTGTAGGTCCTGTGTCAGTGCTGGTGTAGGTCCTGGTGTCTGCCTGGTGTAGGTCATGGTGTAGGTCCTGGTGTTGGTCCTGGTGTTGGCCCTGGTGTCGGTCCTGGTGTAGATCCTGGTGTAGGTCCTGGTGTCGGTCCTGGTGTAGATCCTGGTGTAGGTCCTGGTATAGGTCCTGGTGTAGGTCCTGGTATAGGTCCTGGTGTAGATCCTGGTATAGGTCCTGGTGTAGATCCTGGTGTAGGTCCTGGTGTCAGTGCTGGTGTAGGTCATGGTGTAGGTCCTGGTGTAGGTCGTGGTATAGGTCCTGTTGTAAGTCCTGGTGTAGATCCGTGGTGTAGGTCCTGTTGTAGGTCCTGGTGTAGGTCCTGGTGTAGGACCTGGTGTCTGCCCTGGTGTAGGTCCTGGTGTAGGATCCTGGTGTTGGTCCTGGTGTAGGTCCTGGTGTTAGTGCTGGTGTAGGCATGGTGTAGGTCCTGGTGTTGGTCCTGGTGTAGGTCCTGGTGTCTGCTCTGGTGTAGGTCCTGGTGTTTGCTCTGGTGTCGGGCCTGGTGTAGGTCCTGGTGTCTACCCTGGTGTCGGTCCTGGTGTAGGTCCTGGTGTTTGCTCTGGTGTAGGTCCTGGTGTTGGTCCTGGTGTAGGTCCTGGTGTCTGCTCTGGTGTAGGTCCTGGTGTTTGCTCTGGTGTCGGTCCTGGTGTAGGTCCTGGTGTCTGCCCTGGTGTCGGTCCTGGTGTAGGTCCTGGTGTAGGTCCTGGTGTCTGCCCTGGTGTCGGTCCTGGTGCCCATAGATGTTTCACATGAATGGAGCATGTTGGACATCAGACTTCTATGATGTCACAAATGTGATGAAGGCAGTGTGACAAATTTTTAAAATAACGGCTCACAGCTGTGACTCGGTTCCCATCGGTCATTTAAAAGAGCCGTTCAAAAGAATCAATTCGTTCATGAACGTCGCATCTCTAGAAGACTGGCAAATTTTCTCAATCTCGCCCGTATATCCACAAATCTGCGGTGATCCTGTTGTCTTTCCCTCCCTTGTGCCCTGACCCTTCTTTTCTCTTCTTTTCTCTCTATCTGATAATTCATTGATGGGTTTCAGCTTTCCTTCTTTTCATTTCTGCTTTCTTTCTCTTTCCTTTTTTAAATATTCTTGGCATTTCATTGGGGCATTTATTATTTGTTCCTTGTACGCTCTTAATCTCTCTGCTCCCCTTTTCCTTTTTTGGTAGGGATTTTCATCTTTCATTTCTCCCTAGGAAAATACTAGATAAAACTAATTAATTTTGTCATTACCGAAACAATCGGGTCACAGCCGTAATTTCACTATATTGTTATGGTAGTGACTGCTTTGGCAGCGACAATTTCAGCTTATTCTTAACTAAACAGCAATGCCAGGCTAAAATCGGCTAGCAGTCACAGATTTGAAAAGATGCTCCTAAACAAAAATGTAACATTTATTAATAAATACAAAAAAAGTTCTTAGTAGCAGAAATGTTCGATAGTGACGGTCTTAAAAAAAAATGCTTCAGTTTTCAGACTTTGAAACACAACTACTTAAAAATGGTATTACTGGCGTGCTCACCATGTGGTCATCAAAGAGAGGAAGTTATTTCTCTATTGTTGGTGGAAATTTGGCGTGTGTAGAAGAACAACAGCGCCCCCTATGGGCCATAACTCATAATGCTTCTGTAGTGACGTGAAAACATGGGACAATATTTTTTATAAATAATTCTTGAATGCACTGAAAAACCAAAGAAATCAATTTGAATATATCAAGTTCCCTTTAAAATAAAACAAGAAGAGGCATAAAAAATGCATTTTTGACAAAAACAAAAAAATAATTTAAATTAAATTTTCATAGTTGGAAATTTAGGTGTTAGAGGTTGGGACAGCCACTTCCCAATACAAAGCTACATAAAGAGAAGGATATTTTATATATTTAATGGAATGCTATCTGAATTCATGCTTTTGAATTAAATAAATCATAATATGACATTATTAAACATAATAATAATAATAATAATACATTTTATTTATAAAGGCGCCTTTCTCACACTCAAGGTCACCGTACAATAAAAACACAACAATGAATAAATCCAAATAAAATACAAGAAAAACATAAAACAGTGATTGCAACAATGTACATATTATAGTGAGTAAGCCAGTTTAAACAGATGTGTTTTCAGTTTGGATTTGAACAAATGAATAGAATCAGAGTTGCGGAGGTCAGGGGGGAGTGAGTTCCACAGATGAGGAGCAGAGCAGCTGAAAGCTCTACTCCCCTGGGGGTGAAGATGAGGTGAATTGCAGAGGAGGATCTGAGGGAACGAACCGGTTTGGCAACACAGAGGAGATCAGAAAAATATGGAGGGGCGAGGTTGTGTATGGCCTTAAAGGTTAACAGCAAAATTTTATAGTGAATGCGATGGGTGATGGGGAGCCAGTGGAGCTGCTGTAAGATGGGGGTGATATGATAGATGGATGGGGTTCTAGTGATGATTCTGGCTGCTGCATTCTGTACCAGCTGAAGTTTATGAATTGATTTCTGGGGAAGACCAAACAGAAGGGAGTTGCAGTAATCCAAGCGTGACATCAATGGTCTGAATACATAATTGTTTTTTAATATGTAATTTTTAGTATGGGACTGCAATTTTAATTAATTCGGTAGAATATTCTATTCTTATTCTCTCTTGCTCTGTTGATTTGTACATGTTGTTCATAGATTTGTATATTTTATCTGGTTTATAGATTTGTATGTTTGTTATGCTGCTTTATTATCACTGATGTGGGTGATCATCAGAACTGATTGGACTCAGTGTGTAGATGACAAATGTTACCTGTTCACACCCACAGCGACGTGTGTGAACCAGCGTCCGGACCTGTTCGGCTGCGCCGTGGCCGAGGTTGGTGTGATGGACATGCTGAAGTTCCAGAAGTTCACCATTGGCCATGCCTGGACCACTGATTACGGCTGCTCCGATGACCCCGAGCAGTTCCATTGGCTCATCAAGTAGGAAAACCACACCATCTGTCAGCATTAGCATTGGTGTTAACATTGGTAGCATGGTGTTCTCATGGTGTAAACCTGGTGTTGTGGTGTTATCATGGTTTTAGCATGATGTTAGCATGGTGTTATGTGGTGTTAGCATAAAGGTATAATTAGCATGGTGATATCATGCTGCTAGTACCTGTTAGCACTGTGTTACCATGATGTTATCATTAGCATAGTGTCAGTTTGATTTTAGCTTGGTGTTGGCATGTTATCATTAGCATGATGTTAAAATGTGTTAGCATGGTGTCAACATGGTATTGGTATGATGTAAGCATGGTGTTAACACGATGTTAATCTATCAGATAGGAAAATAATTCTTCTGTTTTATAGTAATTTACTCAGGCATCGTAATGGACACAACAGCATGTTAGCATGTTATTAACATGATGTTAATGTGGTTGTTAGCATGGTGTTAATCAGTAGCATGTTATTAGCTTGATGTTAGCATGGTTTTAGTATGATAATAGCATGGTGTTAGCATAATTTTACCATGTTGTTATCATTAGCTAAGTGTTATGGTTTTAGCATGACGTTAACTTGTTATATAAGGCATGGGAACCAACGTCACACCACAGCTCATTTTGGAACATAAAGAATACACTGGCACCTTTCTCTGAGGCCACAGAGAAAAACCTGACCATTGCAGATCAAAAACTATGTAAACAACCACAGCCAAGGGTGGAAGTGGGCCAGCTTGCAACAGCCTCCTACCAAACTGCAGAGGGTTGCTGTGTGGTGGAGAGTTCGGGCTCTTGGGTCTAGCTTGCTATCAAGGGGGGTGTGTACCCAACAGGGCACACCTGGCCTGCATTAGACAAGCAGGGAAACCATCAATCAGTCATCAGAACACACAGTACACACATTAAAATATCAAACATCAAATACGTTTTCATTCATACAACAATGCAAAGACAGTTCAAATGGTGCAGCTCTGGAATTAAAGTGCATTGACACAAATACTCAGAAACCAAAAGTACATTTGAAATTAAAAACACATGCTAGACCAACATGGCTTTTAAAGGCTCTAGCCAAGAGCAAACACAACCTAAAGAAAGCTGCATTAGCATTACAATTAGCGGGTGTGTTTACAAGTATGCTAATGCTAACAGCATGTAACAATCAAACGGAACAAGACTCACCAATCCACCAGATCCATCACTCATGAGAACCAAAGCATCTGCAGTGGTTTAGTGGTTGTGCAACATATGACGGAGTTTTAGACACAGTTACGGAAAACATTTGGACGAGACTCACCCGTTGCAGCCTTCCCGTAGCCTCTCTCCCACATGCCTGTTGGTGGAGGAACACTGACAGCTTATATGGAGCACTACAAGGAACGACAAACAGGCTTGAAGGTGTGACATGATGCATGTGTTAGGTGTCGTGACCAAATGGTGCCTTCATGGATGACCGGGAATGCAGATATGTTGATAACATATAACTGATAGTAACAATGGCATAATTTCTATGTGAGTTACAGATAGAAAATAATGTGTTTGGTTGGAAATTACTCAGGCATAATAACAGATTCAACACCATCGTAACACGTTGTTATGTGCTGGTGAGGTATTTTTTTGTTACGAAACACCTCACCGGGGAGGCGTCCAGGAGGCCCGAGCCACCTCTTCTGGCTCCTCTCAATGTGGAAGGGCAGCGACTCTACTTTGAGCCCCTCCCGGATCACAGAGCTTCTCATTTTATCTCTAAGGGAGAGCCCGGCCACCCTGTCGAGAAAACTCAATTCGGCCGCTTGTATTTGTGATCTTGTTCTTTCGGTCACTACACACAGCTCGTGACCATAGGTGAGGGTAGGAACGTAGATCGGCCAGTAAATCGAGAGCTTTGCCTTTTGGCTCAGCTCCTTCTTCACCACAACAGACCAATGCAGCATCCACATCACTGCAGACGCTGCACCGATCTGCCTGTCAATCTCCCGCTCCATCCTTCCCTCACTGCTGAACAAGACCCCGAGATACGTGAACTCCTCCACTTGGGGCAGGACCTCATTCCAGACCTGGAGAAAACTCTCCAGCCTTTTCTGGCTGAGGACCATGGTCTCAGATTTGGAGATGCTGGTTCTCATCCCAACCTCTTCAAACTCGACTGCGAATCACTCCAGCAAGAGCTGAGTATCACGGCCCGATGACGGCAATAGAACCACATCATCTGCAAAGAGTAGAGACTCAATCCTGAGGCCACCGAACCTTATTGCCTCAACGCCTCGGCTGTGCCTAGAAATTCTGTCCATAAAAGTTATGAACAGAATCGGTGATAAAGGGCAGCCTTGGTGGAGTCTAATCCTCACTGGAAACGATTCTGATTTATTGCCAGCAATGTGGACCAAGCTGTAGCACCAGTAGCACAGGGACAGGACAGCTCATACAAGGGGTCCGGCTCTTCATACTCCGCCCACAGGAGTCCTCGGAGGACACAGTCGAACGCCTTCTCCAAGTCCACAAAGCACATGTAGATTGGTTGGGCAAACTCCCATGCCCCCTCAAAGACCCTGAAGACGGTATAGAGCTGGTCCACTGTTCCACCACCGGGACGAAAACCACACTGCTCCTCCTCAATCCAAGGTTCGACTATCCGACGGAACCTCCTCTCCAGCACCCCTGAATAGACCTTACTGGGGAGGCTGAGGAGTGTGATCGCCCTGTAGTTGGAGGACACCCTCCGGTCCCCCTTTTGGATAAGGGGGACCACCACCCCAGTCTGCCAGTCCAGGGGAACTGTCCCTGATGTCCACGCGATGCTGCAGAGGCGTGTCAGCCAAGACAGCCCTACAGCATCCAGAGCCTTAGGGTCCCCTGACTCTGCTTCCTCTGCCAAAGACGTGTCGTGAGATCTTCAAAGTATTCCTTCCACTGACCAACAACGTCCCGAGTTGAGGTCAGCAGCCTTCCATCTCCACTGTACACAGGGTTGATGGAGCACTGCTTCCCCCTCCTGAGCTGCCGGATGGTGGACCAGAATCTTCTTGAAGCCATCCGGAAGTCATTCTCCATGGCTTCTCCAAACTCCTCCCATGCCCGAGTTTTTGCCTTAGAGACCGCCGAAGCTGTATTGCTCTTAGCCTGCCGTTATCCATCAGTTGCCTCCGGAGTCCCACAGACCAAAAAAAAGTCTGATAGGACTCCTTCAGCTTGACGGCATCCCTCACTGCTGGTGTCCACCAACGAGTTCGGGGGTTACCGCCACGACAGGCACCAACAACCTCACAGCCACAGCTCCAGTTGGCCTCCTCAACAATGGAGCCACGGAACACAGCACACTCGGACTCAGTGTCCCCCGCCTCACCCGGGACATGGTTGAAGCTCTGTCGGAGATGGGAGTTTAAACTCTTTCTGACAGGGGACTCCGCCAGACGTTCCCAGCAGACCCTCACAACACGCTTGGGTCTGCCAGGCCTGACCGGCATCCTAACTCACCATCTGAGCCAACTCAGTTGACAGCTCCGCCCCTCTCTTCACCTGAGTGTCCAAGATATGCGGCCACAAGTCCAACAATACAACTACAAAGTCGATCATCGAACTGTGGCCTAGAGTGTCCTGGTGCCAACAACAACAAGGTGTTCATTATGGACAATCTGTGACAAGCCAAGTCCAACAACAAAACACAACTCGGATTTAGATCGGGGGGCCATTCCTCCCAATCACGCTCCTCCAGGTCTCGCTGTCATTGCCCACGTGGGCATTGAAGTCCCCCAGCAGAACAAGGGAGTCCCTGGTAGGAGTGCTTTCCAACACCCCATCCAAGAAGTGTGGGTACATAAGCACAATCAACAGTCAGGACTGGTCCCCCCACCTGAAGGCGGAGGGAGGCTACCCTTTCATCCACCGGGGTAAACCCCAACGCGCAGGCACCGAGTCGGGTGGCAATGAGCCACACCTGCTTGGCGCCTCACACAGAGAGCAACTCCAGAATGGAAGAGGGTCCAGCCCCTCTCAAGGACAGTGGTTCCAGAGCCCAATCCATGTGTCGAGGTGAATCCAGCTTTATCTAGCCGGAACTGCTCAACCTTGCGCACCATCTCAGGCTCCTTCCCCGCCAGAGAGGTGACATTCCACATCCCTAGAGCTAGCTTCTGCAGCCGAGGATCAGACTGTGTCACCCTTTTGAGCTGAGCCCAACCGAGACCCATGGGCAAAGGCCCAGCCACCAGGCGCTCACCTCCCTGCCCCACCTCCAAGCCTGGCTTCAGAGGGGGGCCCCGGTGACCCACGTCCTGGCAAGGGAAACCTGGATCCACTGTTTTTACTCATCATAGGGGCCTGTAATCTGATTTATTTATTTAAATACTTATTTATTTATTTATTTTGAATTACATAATTTACATAATCTTCCTGGACCTGACTGTAGGGGACAGAAAAAAGGAAAATAATGAAGAGAAAAAAAAGGAAAGTAGAAAAAATGAAGAGGAGAGAAAGATCCAATAGATAAAAGCAACAAGCTTCAATCCAACCTAACAGCAAACAACCAGCTGCTACACCTGTACAGAAACACAACAGAGAATTTCCTACAGCTTTTACAGGTAAACTAAGCAGACAATCATCAGGAGTTTGTATAATAGACGAAATGTTGTTGAAAAAAACCCAAAATAACACATGTATCACAGCAAAAACCAGAGTACCAGAAACACACACACACACACAGCACAACCAATGTATGTCAGGTTTTTTGAAGACACCTCTAAGTTTCCATCCTGGTCTGCAGGTATTCTCCTCTCCATAACCTGCCCGATCCTCCATACTCGGGCCCTCCGTACCCGGCCGTCTTGCTCCTGACGGCAGATCATGACGACCGCGTGGTGCCTCTGCACACCCTGAAGTACTGCGCCGCCCTGCAGTACGGGGTCGGCAGCAGCCCGCAGCAGCGCCAGCCTCTGATGGTCCGAGTGGACACCCGCAGTGGCCACGGAGCCGGCAAACCCACTGCCAAGATCATCCTGGAGGAGACGGACATCTTCTCCTTCATCGCTGAGACGCTGCAACTCAGCTGGAAGGAGTGAGGAGAAAATCTACAGAGGTTCTGATCCATTAATGCATCCTAGGTGTTTGGATTCAAAGTAAAGCATTTTCAATAAAAATCTATTTTTCTTCTTCTTCAAGACTCTCATTTAAATCATAAAACTGACCTACATTGACTAGAAACGAATTCCACGGATATTAATAGAAATATTTCTAATTATTTACAACTCAAATTCCATCAAAATAAGGCCTCTGTGTAACATGTAAGTTAAAAGTTCGACCCCGACCGATATGGATTTTTGGAGGCCAATATTTGGCAGAAAAAGTTAGTGAAGTTACTGGTAGAACATTATTCATGCAGCCCTCTGACACCCGTCCTGACGTCCTGACGTAGCTTCACATCCATCCTCCGTCAACACGCAGCTGATGAAGGGATGAACCTCGTTCTGGACTCAGATATTTTCTACACTTACATTATTTCTGCAGGTATCACTGGCTTTAAGCTGTTAGCTAATGCTATGCTAGTATAACCACAGCAATGTTATTGCTAATATAAACAGGATTAACTTAGGCACAACTTTAGCAATGGAACGTAAATGAAAAGCACGACTGGTGCAACAAGGCTCGGGTCACTATCATGACACATGGCAAATAGAGTTAAACTGGAACTTGAGACATGCTGAGTCATGCTTAATTTCACGTTGTTATACATATACCTGTCATCAAGCTCCACCCACACCTACAAACCCCCAACTTGTCTCAGATTAATAAGGAAGCTACAGTGTTTCTCTGAGTTTTGTTCGTGGTCTCTCTCCATCATTATCTCCTCAGGTCTAAATTGGTCTTTTCCACAGAGCACGCTTTGACTTGTCCCAGCATGAGAGGTTCGGGTGGCAGTAAACCAGTAACCCTTGGAACCCAGCTCTGAACATCCTGCTGCTAAAGAGTAAAGATGAGGAGGTAAAAGTGTGAAAAAGAGCATCAACAGTGAGAATTCTTCAGTTCCACAAATGCTGAGGTTGATCAGAGTCCTTCAGTCAGATCCGAGTCCGGAGCGCCTGTTAGATGGTGAAACATCCGATCGCTGGGCTCCTGATCCATCTCCTGATCTCTGCTGCAGATGTTTGCTCTCAGGGATCAGCCAGTTCCTGCAGCCAGCTTTTCGACTGGATCACAGGTGTGTTCGCTGTCATGATCTCCACGATTCTATAGCACATACACGGTCAACCAATAAGAAGCATCCATCCGAGGAGCAGGGCTAGTTCAACCAATAAAAAACCAGAACATAAAAACCTGATGGACTCGAAAGAAACTCGTATTCAGGCTGGAAAGCTTTTGAAGTGGGAAGTTTCAGATTATTTCAGAGGAATCCTGATCCAATCCATACTTTAAACCAAGTCTCAGCTGGACTGAGAACATCTGGAAAGAGATCTTCTGGGGTTCTAAACAGCTGGTCTAACAGCTGTTTTAATAGCTGGGTGGTGGAAACTTCTAATGTTAGTAAAATAAAATCATTCTGAAAAGCAAATATTTAAACCTGCTAAAAATGGACCAATGTGACCCGGCAACGGAGGTGACTGGTTGTTTGTTGTAACTGATAAAACTGGTCTGGACTCTTTTGGTCACATGTTTCTCTGGTTTAAAGGAACATTCTAAAAATATTTCTAACAGGCGAGGAACACCGAGACAAAAGAGGATGGAGGTTCTCTGTTACTGATCCAGATAGGAAGCATTTCCTTCATTAAGAGGATGAGCCAGTCTGTGACATTATGCTGCTACATTTGATATGCTCATGCTCATATGCTGTGGCTTTATTATAAAATATCCAACAGAAACATTCCTATCCCATTTTTACCCTTTAAACCTTAATGGCATCTATGTTCATAAGTCATTGTTAGCATGATGTTAACATGGTGTTAGCATGATGTTAGCATGGTGTTAGAATGGTGCTAGCATGGGGTTAACATGGTGTTAACATGTTAGCATGATGTTAACATGATGCTAGCATGATGTTAACATGGTGTTAACATGTTGTTAGAATGGTGTTAGCATGATGTTAACATGTTCTTAGCATGGTGTTAACATGGTGTTAGCATGATGTTAACATGGTGTTAACATGGTCTTAGCATGGTGTTAACATGGTGTTAGCATGGTGTTAGCATTATGTTAACATAGTGTTAACATGGTGTTAGCATTGTGTTAGCATGCTGTTAGCATGTTGTTAGCATGGTGTGAGCATGTTTTTAGCATGGTGTTAACTTGGTGTCATAAAGGTGTTAGCATATTGGTAATATGGTGTTAGCATGTTGTTAACATGTTGATAGAATGGTGTTAGCATGATGTTAACATAGTCTTAACATGGTGTTAGCATTGTGTTAGCATGGTGTTAGCATGTTGTTAACTTGTTGTTAGAATGGTGTTAGCATGATGTTAACAATGTTAACATGGTGTTAGCATTGTGTTAACATGGTGTTAACATATTAGCATGATGTTAACATGGTGTTAGCATGGTGTTAACATGTTGTTAGGATGGTGTTAGCATGGTGTTAACATGGTCTTTGCATGGTGTTAACATGGTGTTAGCATGGTGTTAACGTAAGAATGGTGTGAGGATTGTGTTATCATAGTGTTAACATGGGGTTAGCATATTGTTAATATGGTGTTAGCATGTTGTTAACATGTTGATAGAATGGTGTTAGCATGATGTTAACATAGTGTTAACATGGTGTTAGCATTGTGTTAGCATGGTGTTAACATGGTGTTAGCATGATGTTAACGTGGTATTAGAATGATGTTAACATGGTGTTAACATGGGGTTAGCATATTGTTAACATGGTGTTAGCATGTTGTTAACATGTTGATAGAATGGTGTTAGCATGATGTTAACATAGTGTTAACATGGTGTTAGCATTGTGTTAGCATGGTGTTAACATGTTGTTAGCATGATGTTAACGTGATATTAGAATGATGTTAACATGGTGTTAACATGGGGTTAGCATATTGTTAAATGGTTGTTAGCATGTTGTTAACATGTTGATAGAATGGTGTTAGCATGATGTTAACATAGTGTTAACATGGTGTTAGCATGGTGTTAACATGGTGTTAGCATGATGTTAACGTGGTATTAGCATGATGTTAACATGGTGTTAACATGGGGTTAGTATATTGTTAACATGGTGTTAGCATGTTGTTAACATGTTGATAGAATGGTGTTAGCATGATGTTAACATAATGTTAACATGGTGTTAGCATTGTGTTAGCATGGTGTTAACATGGTGTTAGCAAGGTGTTAACATGTTCTTAGCATGATGTTAACATGGTGTTAGCATGATGTTAACATGGTGTTAAAATGGTGTTAGCATGGCGTTAACATGGTGTTAGCATAGTGTTAACATCGTCTTAGCATGTTTTTAACATGTTGTTAGAATGGTGTTAGCATGGTGTTAGCATGGTGTTGGCATGATGTTAGCATAGTGTTAACTTGGGGTGTGTCCCAAACCGCGCACTTCTATACTTCGGACACTACATTTAAGTGCTTAGTGCGCTGACACAGAAATTTCAGTAAAAACTAAGTGCACTGAAAGTACCCGGATGCTGCCCTAAACTCGGCCAAAAATCTAGTGCGAAACGATGGACACTACACGCACTAAACGGACGCCATCTTGCTGACGAAGCGGAAGGGGAGGGACTTTCAACCAGTTTTTCAGAGCTTGCAGCCACCGACTCAGCGGTACCGAAGCAGGCGGAGGCTGTTTTCTACTGTTGTAAGTATGAAGATATTTGATTATAATTCTAAAATATACTGCAGCATGCTTCGTATCTCTTCTATCCCTGATGACAGTTATGGATCTGATCATTTGTTGGAGGCTGCAGTAGAGTTAGCAACGTAAATGTTAGCAGTTTTATACCCGATTTCGCTGATCTAGATGGGCTATAAGTGTTAAAAATGATTAATGCTATAGGTTCCGTATGTTTATTCATGATTGCTGAACCTCCAAATTAAGCACTGCGGGGTCTCTGGCGTAAACGAAATGGTCCTTGATCTGAAAACTGATTAGGAAACACCGCTGGTTTAGAGAACCCGCCCGTTTCGATGGTACCGCTGACGAAGCAGTAGCTGATTGCAGACGCTTATCTAAAGTGATGTACAAAGTACCCATAAAGTACATAATCATGTTTGCTTTTATATAAACTTCCATTCTGTGTTCACCGTAGGTCACTGTGGCATCAAACTACCGAGCCATCAGTGGCACTGAGGCATTTACCACCTGCGGGCTAGGACGCTGCTGTGGAGAAGAGGAGGCGGCAAGAGAGAAATGATTTAATTAAAAGTTTAAATAAAATGTTTTCTGCATCCCTGTTTTAGCGTCTTCATTACTGCATTTCATATTTTAAATGATGATTTCTAGTATAATCGGTTTCCTGTTGCAGACGTGAACGGTATCAGTGTAAACACTAATGAAAACAAATGTATAATGTAAAGTAGGCTACTTTAATTCAGTTAAGATATCTTTGCTTATTTAAAAGCTGTTTTAGCATAAAAGTATGACATGCAAACACGTATGTTGACGTGATTTTGGATTTTGGAAGAAAAAAAAAAGGTATATTAACAGAGCGGCGCTGCTAAGCTAGTACGTCACTACCGGTAAGTGCAAAACGTTAGTGCTCAATTTGGATCAGGACTTACCCACGATAGTGTGCACTACAGAAGGTAGTGCTTAGTGCGCACTACGCACTACCTTCCAGTGCACTCACGTAAGTGCGCGGTTTGAGACACACTCTTGGTGTTAGAATGGTGTTGACATGATGTCAACAGTGTTAACATGGTGTTAGCATTGTGTTAGCATGATGTTAACATAGTGTTAGCATGATATAACCATGGTGTTGGCATGATGTTAGCATGTAGTAACATGTTGTTAGAATGGTGTTAACATGATGTCAACAGTGTTAACATGGTGTTAGCATTGTGTTAGCATGATGTTAACATGGTGTTAGCATGATATAAACATTGTGTTAGCATGATGTTAACATGGTGTTATAAAGGTGTTAGTATGGTTTTAACATAGTGTTAGCATGGTGTTAGCATGTTGTTAACATGTTGTTGGAATGGTCTTAGCATGTTGTTAACATGTTGTTGGAATAGTATTAGCATGGTGTTAACATGGTGTTAGCAAGGTGTTAACATGGGGTTAGCATATTGTTAACATGGGGTTAGCATGTTGTTAACATGTTGATAGAATGGTGTTAGCACGATGTTAACATAGTGTTAACATGGTGTTAGTATTGTGTTAGCATGGTGTTAGCATGTTGTTAACATGTTGTTAGAATGGTGTTAGCATGATGTTAACAGTGTTAACATGTTGTTAGCATTGTGTTAACATGGTGATAAAATGTTAGCATGATGTTAACATGGTGTTAGCATGGTGTTAACATGATGTTAGCATGTTGTTAACATTTTGATAGAATGGTGTTAGCATGATGTCAACATAGTCTTAACATGGTGTTAGTATGGTGTTAGCATGTTGTTAACATGTTGTTGGAATGGTGTTAGCATGTTGTTAACATGTTGGAATAGTATTAGCATGGTGTTAACATGGTATTAGCAAGGTGTTAACATCTTGTTAGCATGATGTTAACATGGTGTTAGCATGGTGTTAACATGTTTTTAGCATGATGTTAACATGGTGTTAGAAAGGTGTTAGCATGGTGTTAACATAGTGTTAGCATGGTGTTAGCATGATGTTAACATGTTGTTAGGATGATGTTAGCATAGTGTTAGAAAGGTGTTAGCATGGTGTTTACATGGTGTTAGCATGGTGTTAACATGTTTTTAGCATGATGTTAACATGGTGTTAGAAAGGTGTTAGCATGGTGTTAGCATGGTGTTAACATTGTGTTATAAAGGTGTTAGCATGATGTTAACATGGTGTTAGCATAGTGTTAGTATGATGTTAACATAATGTTAACATGTTAGCAAGATGTTAACTTGGTGTTAGCATAGTGTTAGCATGGTGTTAGCATGTTGTTAAGTTGTTGTTGGAATGGTGTTAGCATGTTGTTAACATGTTGTTGGAATAGTATTAGCATGGTGTTAACATGGTGTTAGCAAGGTGTTAACATCTTGTTAGCATGATGTTAACATGGTGTTAGCATGGTGTTAACATGTTTTTTCCATGATGTTAACATGGTGTTAGAAAGGTGTTAGCATGGTGTTAACACAGTGTTAGCATGGTGTTAGGATGATGTCATCATGGTGTTAGAAAGGTGTTAGCATGGTGTTTACATGGTGTTAGCATGGTGTTAACATGTTTTTAGCATGATGTTAACATGGTGTTAGAAAGGTGTTAGCATGGTGTTAACATGGTGTTAGCATGGTGTTAACATGGTGTTATAAAGGTGTTAGCATGGTGTTAACATAGTGTTAGCATGGTGTTAGCATGATTTTAACATGGTGTTAGCATGGTGTTAGCATGATGTTAACATAATGTTAACATGTTAGCAAGATGTTAACATGGTGTTAGCATGGTGTTAACATGTTGTTAGCATAGTGTTAGCATGGTGTTAGCATGTTGTTAAGTTGTTGTTGGAATGGTGTTAGCATGTTGTTAACATAGTGTTAGAAAGGTATTAACATGGTGTTAACATAGTGTTAGCATGGTGTTAGCATGATGTTAACATAGTGTTAGAAAGCTGTTAGCATGGTGTTAGCATGGTGTTAACATGGTTTTATAAAGGTGTTAGCATGGTGTTAACATAGTGTTAGCATGATGTTAACATGGTGTTAGGATGATGTTAACATGGTGTTAGAAAGGTGTTTGCATTGTGTTAACATGGTGTTAGGATGGTGTTAACATGGTGTTAGCATGATGTTAACATGGTGTTAGCATTGTGTTAACATGGTGTTAACATGTTAGCATGATGTTAACATGGTGTTAGCATGGTGTTAACATGTTGTTAGGATGGTGTTAACATGGTGTTAGCATGTTGTTAACATTTTGATAGAATGGTGTTAGCATGATGTCAACATAGTGTTAACATGGTGTTAGCATGGTGTTAGCATGGTGTCAGCATGGTGTTAACATAGGGTGTGTGCCAAACCGCGCACTTCTATACTTCGAACACTACATTTAAGTGCTTAGTGCGCTGACACAGAAATTTCAGTAAAAACTCAGTGCACTGAAAGTACCCGGATGCTGTCCTAAACTCGGCCAAAAATCTAGTGCGAAACGATGGACACTACACGCACTAAACGGACGCCATCTTGCTGACGTAGCGGAAGGGGAGAGACTTTCAACCAGTTTTTCAGAGCTTGCAGCCACCGACTCAGCGGTACCGATGCAGGCGGAGGCTGTTTTCTACTGTTGTAAGTATGAAGATATTTGATCATAATTCTAATATAAACTGCAGCATGCTTCTTATCTCTTCTATCCCTGATGACAGTTATGGATCTGATCATTTGTTGGAGGCTGCAGTAGAGTTAGCAACGTAAATGTTTGCAGTTTTATAGCCGATTTCGTGGATCTAGATGGGCTATAAGTGTTAAAAATGATTAATGCTATAGGTTCCGTATGTTTATTCATGATTGCTGAACCTCCAAATTAAGCACTGCGGGGTCTCTGGCGTAAACGAAATGGTCCTTGATCTGAAAACTGATTAGGAAACACCGCTGGTTTAGAGAACCCGCCCGTTTCGATGGTACCGCTGACGAAGCAGTAGCTGATTGCAGACGCTTATCTAAAGTGATGTACAAAGTACCCATAAAGTACATAATCATGTTTGCTTTTATATAAACTTCCATTCTGTGTTCACCGTAGGTCACTGTGGCATCAAACTACCGAGCCATCAGTGGCACTGAGGCATTTACCACCTGCGGGCTAGGACGCTGCTGTGGAGAAGAGGAGGCGGCAAGAGAGAAATGATTTAATTAAAAGTTTAAATAAAATGTTTTCTGCATCCCTGTTTTAGCGTCTTCATTACTGCATTTCATATTTTAAATGATGATTTCTAGTATAATCGGTTTCCTGTTGCAGACGTGAACGGTATCAGTGTAAACACTAACGAAAACAAATGTATAATGTAAAGTAGGCTACTTTAATTCAGTTAAGATATCTTTGCTTATTTAAAAGCTGTTTTAGCATAAAAGTATGACATGCAAACACGTATGTTGACGTGATTTTGGATTTTGGAAGAAAAAAAAAAAGGTATATTAACAGAGCGGCGCTGCTAAGCTGGTACGTCACTACCGGTAAGTGCAAAACGTTAGTGCTCAATTTGGATCAGGACTTACACAAGATAGTGTGCACTACAGAAGGCAGAGCTTAGTGAGCACTACGCACTACCTTCCAGTGCACTCATGTAAGTGCGCGGTTTGAGACACACTCATAGTCTTACCATGATGTTAACGTGGTGTTTGAAAGGTGTTAGCATGGTGTTAACATAGTGTTAGCATGGCGTTTCCTTGTGTAGACAAATAAAAACATTTCTCCAGTTTTATTGTAATTTACTCTGACATAGTAAAGACAACATTTCTGACTCAGGATCCACTCTGAGGTATTATGTCCCCAAATGTGCCTAGATTTTACCTACAGGAACTCCTCACCCCTCACCCCTCCTCACAAACCCTCCGTTCTACAACCACAAACACCCTCCATGTTCCCAGAACCAAGCTTCGTAGCATGGGTGATCGGGCTTTTCCAGCTGCTGCCCCAAGACTGTGGAACACCCTACCAGACCATCTGAGAAGTCCACAGTCTTTTTGTTTTGCTTAAAAACTTCTAACCTTCCTTTTTTAAAAAGCCTTCTGCTAAATACTATTTTATTGTTTTTTATTCCTGTTTCCTGTAAGCACGTTGAGATTCCCTGCAATATAAAGTGCTATACAAATAAAATTTATTATTATGTCCCTAGATGTCCCCAGATGTCCCTAGAGATGATGATGAACTTATTATTGTAGAAATGTTATTCATTTACTTTATGGATGTCTCTTTAGGAGGCTTGTTTTTAAGGAAACTGGGATTGACGGGATTAAACTTTAAACCAAACAGGAAGCAGTCAGCATGAAATAACTGAAAAGGATTAAAAGTTCTTTCATTTGACTGATTTATGTGGAGGAGATTCTGATAAAAGTACCAGTCAATCCTGATGCAGTTCTGCGTATGTCCAGCAGATGATAGCACTGGACAGTAACACTACATTCTGGATCAACAGTTTGTGGTGTCAGAGACATAGCGGATGAAAACTTCAATCTAAATCATTTAGATATTGTTTAAACTCTTCTTCAGAACCATCCTGTACAGGGTTCGGCAGGAGTCATGCAGTCCAGCAGATGTCTGCAGACAGCAGGAAGCAGCAATGCTAACATGTAGCATAGCAACATGACAGAAGAAACTCAGCTAAAAGACTCTACCAAGGATCGGCATCCAAACCAAACAGGTCAAACCCCAAGCAGTTATATGGGAATGTAAGCAAAACCATGAGAGCAGCTCTGTCAAGTTTAGAGCTTCTGATCATTTCTCCACACAAACCAGTGAACCACGAAGGTCCTGCTGGTTTCCATGGAGATGAAGGAGGTTTTATAGTGAAGGATTCTCTCTTCCTGTCATAAGCCCCTTTCCGACTGTAGGAACCTGTTGTAGTTCCTATAACCTTTTCAGGAACCAGGCAGTTTTTCCGCGCATTCGGACATATAGGAACTAGAGGTAAAAGCCCTCAGTTCCTAGAACCATTTTAGCTCCTACTCCGAGGCAGGGTCTTTTCCAGGTTCTATAGGAACCTGATGACGTGACTGGTAGCGACGCCTTGCCAGATTTCCGCCTCTTGTGTCCCCGCCATGTTTTAGAAACACGGTTGCATCTGCGGATGCGATAAATGGACTGACGAGGAGGTCAAAGCTCTCCTGACCGTCTGCGCCACAGAGGATTTTCAGAGGTTTTGAAGGTTCGCAGCGGAATCTAAAAATTTTCGTGACGATCTGTTCTCAGTCACAGAACGCGGGGATTTATCATAACGCGAAGCAGCGCACGGAGAAAACTCACACAGAACACAAACAAATTAAGAACCACGACAACCGGAGCGGGACGAACCGAAAAACCAGTAACTTCGACCACGTGGACCACCGACATGTCTACTCAGACAACGCTGCAGCAGATGAGTCCTGCGTGCGGAGGCGATCGTCCGCAGTGAAAACATCTTCAGAGTTTGAAGGTTAGTAAACAGGACATGAAGCATTAAAGCTTCTGTATAAACCTCAGAGTTGTTCTCAGGTACCACCCACATAGCTGAGCTGATCTACTTCACCTGTTTCCATCTTTTTTGTAAAAATATGGTTCTGATCCACGTTTACTTCATCAGAGACGGAACCTGAACACCACCCTGGATGCTCCTGCTTCCTTTAAATGGAAAAGGGGGAACTGATGGAGCCACACAGACCTGATTGTAACGGCAGACTCAGTCATTTCAATGGAACCTAAACTTAATTTTTTTGTTCCAGTTTAAATGACTGCTGTTAACTTGTGCACTCTTGGACATTTTACACTCCTGAGAATTTTACACTATATATTGTAATGAAAGGTTGGCTTTATTAGCATCCTTCTTGTTTATAACTTGTTTTTTTATTCTAAAATGTTTATCTATTCAGCAGCTACCAGAGCCAGCGTCAACCACCAGCCAGCTGCCAGGTAAAAACATCCTATTGCAGTGTACAGGCATCTTGTTGAGTTACTATATAAGAATTAAAAGTATTTTATAATAGTTGCTGTGTGTTAAGTATCTGTCTCCACCCTATTTTTCCATGAAATGTGAAAAGGGCCGACACTCTTCTGGCTGCTGTGCAGGACCAGCTGTTAGATGCTGAACAGCAGAAGAAAAGCGATGCAGCTTCAACATCCTGAAGTCTTCCAGGAACAGAGCGAGCGGCTGGACGGGCGGAGGTGAAGCCAGCAGAGATCTGTGATGGAGGCTCTCTGGGTGTGTTGGACAGATCTGATCAGATAAGATCTTCATATACACACATGTAAATAGTTCTTTCTGCACGGCTGTGTTCACTATAAAAAAATAAACTTTGTAAAGAGTCTGAAGTTTTCAGTTTTTGTCAGATGTGGTTTGGCCACATCTCTGAAATGTTAGCTAATAAAATATTAAGTAGTTATTAACCATTAATAGCTATGAAATATTAAATAATCCATCTTTACTCACTACATTTTAAGTCTTATCCTGGGGTGTGTGTTACATTACAGTTATACTTTTAAAATGCACCATATCACAGGATGAAGTTCACCATGTTTAACGAAGGTCCAGCATCAAATACTTGTGGACAGAAAGTCCACACCTGTAAACATTTCACCCCCCCTTCCTACATTTTTACCTTCATATACTAATAATTCTGTGTGACTATGTCCTCATAATTCTAGACCATAAGTCAGTCAGAACCAGCCCTCCAGTGACGGATTCCTCCACCTTCTACTGATGATTCCATGAAGCACGCAAAGCTTAAAGCAGATGATGAGATCTTTATACTGAACACATGATGCATTTTCAATGGAACGTTTTCATATATATGATCATAAGGTTCGGTCCTTTCTATCTGCCCAGTGAGTTTACTGCAATCCTGCTAGTTGCAGTTTACATCCTCCCACCAACAACAGCAGTGATGGGAGGGCAGCCTTAATGAACTGCACCAGGCCATCAGCGAACAACAGATGGCTTCACCATCCTCGCTGGAGATTAAATAATACCAAAATTTCACCAGCACGTTGATTTCCCCAAAAGGGGAGACAATATTTGGGACCTGGTCTACATGTAACACAAAGAGGCATACAAAGCCACCCCTCCCCCACATCAAACTCTCTGATCACCTCGCTGTTGTGTTATGCTAGCATACAGACAGAGTGAAAATCAGAGTGGCCAGAGGAGGCCTCCTCTGCTTTCCAAGACTGCTTTGACACAACAGACTGGGAAATGTGGAAGCAGGCAGCCATTTACAGCAACCATCCAGACAGAGGAGCACACAGACACTACATCCTACATCACCAAGAGCATCGATGATGTGACCTACACGAAGAGCATCATCACACGCTCTAACCGGAAGCCATGGCTGACAGGAGATGTCCACAGGCTGCTGAGGCCCAGAGACAACGCCTTCAGAGCCGGGACGAGTCTGTCCTGAGGACAGCGAGAGCCAACCTGTCCCGGGCATCAGGAAAGTAAGACACAGAGGAAAACCTCCCACTTCAAAGACAGCAGAGACGTACAGAGCTGATGGCATCCAGGCCGTCACGGGCCACAAGCCCACCACAGAGCTGCGAGAGCAACACCAACCTGAACAGCTTTGCAGGCTTCGAAGCACAAAACAACACACAGAAAACCCCGCCCCCTCCTCGACCAGACTCTGAGCCTGTCTGCACCAGCGTAAAGAGGACCCTCTCCGCCATCAACACCAGGAAGGCAGCAGGTCCAGACAGCATCCCTGGCCGTGTGCTGAAGGACTGCGCAGAGGAGCTTAAGGAGGTCTTCACGGACATCTTTAACACTTCTCTGAGGCAAGCTGCTGTTCCATCATGTTTCAAAGCCGCCACCATCATACCTGTGCTGAAGAAATTATCCTCATCCTCCTCCAATGACTACCGCCCTGCCGCACTGACGCCCATTATCATGAAGGGCTTTGAACGGCTGGTTCCCCCCCCACCCCCACCCTGGACCCCTTCCAGTTCACATACAGAGCTAAACGATCCACAGAGGATGCAATCTGCTCTGCCCTCCACCCAGCCCCCACCCGCCTGGACAAGAAAGACTCATATGTGAGGATGCTGTTCATAGACTTCAGTTCAGCATTCAGCACCATGATACCACAACACCTCATCTGCAACCTGGACAAACCGGGCCTCAGCACCTCCCTCTGCAACTGGCTGCTGGACTTCCATAGTCAGAGACCACAAGCAGTACATGTCGACAACAACACCTCAAGATGCATTACACTGAGCACAGGGGCTCCCCAAGGCTGTGTGCTCAGCCTCTGCACTTCACCCTGCTGGCACAACAACCTACAGCACAAATCACCTGCTGAAGTTTGCAGACAGGACAACTCTGGTGGGTCTCATCACCAAGGCCGACGAGACTCACTACAGGAAAGAGGTGGGTCTTCTGACCACGTGGTGCAGAGACAACAACCTCCTGCTGAATGTCAGCGAGACCAAGGAGACTGTTGTCAACTTCCAGACACCACCCAACACCCTCCCCTGACCATCCATGGTGCTGCTATGGAGAGAGAGCAGCACCAAATGCCTGGGGGTGCACATCAGTGAAGACTTCTCCTGGACCACCAACACTGCATCACTGGCGAGGAAAGCCCAGCGGCGCCTTTACTTCCTGCGCTAATTCAAGCCGGCCAGAGCCCCGCACGTGGGCGCACCGGAAAGAGCGAATATCGAACAGCGTTCATTTCTTTGCTTCATTAAAACTTTTAATCAATTTAGAACGGAGGATAAAAGCCATAAACATGTCCAAGAAATGACAAAAAACCAAATACACTGTGTTGGAAGTTCTGGAGGAAATACAGACACAGCACAATTTGGCACAGTTTGCGTATCCAAGTGGCCAAATAGAAAGTCCGCCTGGTCCTATCCACACTAAAACCTGCATAAAAGCTATGAGCTTTGTTCTATTCTCCTGAAACTTTGTACAGTTGTAGTCAAGGAGTTGCTGAATCCATGCAGTGGTATCTTTATGCACAGAATGATTTCTATCATGATGTTTTCATCTGTGTAAATAAAAAATTAGACGAGGATAATTTTATTATTTTTACCTATGGTTTACCACAATTGGCACAGGCATATGAACATTCACAATGTTTCTGACACTGGATTTATATTCCATAGGGTCTTACCTATCCATTGAGACCAAGGTTATATATATTGACCTGAAAATGACAGAATTATTATTGATTTAACCCCAGGGTTTAAGAGGTTAACTCATTCCTAGTATAACTTTACTCATTCCTAGATGAACTGGGCTGCTGTCCTCTGGTTTTCACTAAATATATTGTGGTTTTAGGAGGAGATGAAATTTACATGTTCTACTGTTTTCCAGGTGAATTTACTCAGACTTAGTAACATGTATCTAATCCTTCTGTAGTAACTTCACAGCTCAGCTTTCTGTAGAGACCAGGATTATACATACAACTCTGGTAGTTGTAGTCGATTTTCTTCTGGTTATGTGGGTGGATAAGCCAAGCTTATCAGCTGTGCTCCATAGAGAGATACAGTGGGAAAAGGAGAGCAGGACGGATTTACAGACAATGTGTCTTTACCACTGAGGCCAAGTGTTTGAATGAAGCTCTGAGAGACAAAGACAGCAGTAAGCTGGACATCTGAGACAGAGAACTTTAAGATCTTCTCCCAGGAGACAACCGAGGAGCTGTTTGCTGCTTCATTTCCTTCTTTCACCCGGCCTTCACGCTCTCTGTTCTTCTGTCTTTTTCTCTGGAGAAACAAGCTTTTACCTCCAGACGCCTTGCTGCTCCTGTCTTCAGGTCCCTGTCCTGTCCTCTATTTGTTTATTTTCCTCCCTCCATAATGAACGGATTAATTTCTCAAAGCCGATTTGAGCTGCTACAAAGAGCGTAAAGCAAAAGTTAGCTTCAGTTTCTCCTTCACGCCAGCTTAAAGGTGGATGGCGTGGCCCTTTATGCTGCTTTAATCTGCACACAGCAGGGAGGGACAGGGGCATCAAGACAGCGTCTTTACGGAGGCGTCCCCCTGGTCCTTCATTCCGGAACACGTCTTCTGATTTCCATTTGAGTAATTCACCTTTGTTATGTTGACTTGTGTTTCTGACGGAAGGTCAGGGACTGGATGGACAGAGTCCTGCTGTCTTTTTAGAAACACATACAAAGAGTACATGTGTCTTTAATCCTAACACATGCATGGTGAGGACGCATGGTGAGGACCGCCCATGCACGGTGAGGACAGTAAGTCAGATGACCTCGAAGCTACTGAGCTTAAATGCTAATATTTAAATTTAAAATGAATTAATTAAATATGTGTAGACTATTAAAATGTAGTAAAAAGAGGTGCTTGTCAACCAGCCAGGTTAGTGCTATCATCCTTCACTGATTTGGGGTCAATAGCTCACGTGATCTGGAACTTAAAATGACATTTCAAGTTTTAAAAAAGGTACAAAAATATTGCAAACATATCAAACATAATTTCTTCAAAATTAAACAGACATACAAAAAGATATTAAATCTAAGTACTGGAATATGTTTTGCAACTAATATTTATTTATCTGTTTAACATTTATCTAGTTATTCATTTTAACATTCCACTCAAAACATCTGGCTGTTAACAGTCAACATCAACTTTTTAAAAAAATGTTATGTTAACAAAGAAAAACAAATATGATATACGTCTTTTTTTTAAAGCCCAACACTAGATAAATATGTGTACATATATATATATATCTATCTATATATATATATATATATATATATATATATATATATATATATACACACACACACACATACACATATATATATAGATATATATATATATGTGTGTAACCGGTCTTACTCGGCACCATTTATCTGTGTTGTGTAGTTGGAGGAATGAGGAGGCGGATACCACTGTGATCTTGCAACAGGCTGGCGGGTTTATTCTGTACAAAATAACCTTTAATCAGTACAGCAACTCTGTTTAACCTTCACTGTGCACACCTTTAGCAGGGAAAAGAACAAAAAACAAGAGAGAGACCAGACTCACTCACTCAGCTGATCATAGACAATGAGCACGTCTTAATAAGAGATCTGTACTGCATCCAAACTAACAAACATAACAAGTAGAACATACAGTATAACCATGAAACCAGGTATGAGACTGGCTGGAAGAGTTTTAAACCATATTTCAACATTTCCCATGTTATATTGGGTGGAGCACTTCTCAGACTCACCTCTCAGCAGGGCTGCTAGCAAACTGAGGACATGACATCACCAAAGGAAACTGGGATCAAGCAAACAAATAACAGCCCTCCAATAAAAAAAGTGCTTTAAAGAAAAATAAAGGACACAATACTGAACAAAGTATATACAGACATATAACGGGGATTTTTAGTGAAATGTGTAGTATTTTAACACACCTGTTACATCTATATATGTGTGTGTGTGTCTTTATATATAATTTATTTGCAGAGCTCATGGTCCCACGTTGCTGCTTTTCTGAGTTGCTTTCCAGTCAAACGTGGACACATCTCATGGTTCCATCGCTCGCACTGTCACAAGACAGACTCCTCCTCTTCCTGTGTGCCTTTTATTTTAACCCTTCCTCAGAAAGCCTGAAACTGATGTGTCAACTTTTGAAATAATTTCCATTCATTTAGCAGTTAGGTGCCGCCTCGATGGTTGTGTGGATGTGAGCTTAAACACGGTAACAGTAAACACGCTCTTTATTTGGACTTTAGGTAGAAGACGCCCACATCGTGTCAGTATCATCATTTTTTTAAGGCACTATCTGGGCCGGTGTCTGACATCTGCCCTAGCAATACTTTTCCTCATTATACCCTTTTCAGCACCCCAGTTCGCAGGTAAACTACTAGGAAAACTACAGAATCCATTTGGCAACATCTTGGGAAAACAGCATGTAATACGACCAATAAGTTATCATGTTAGACCTACAGCAGGCCTGGAAAATAAAGTCTCAGACTATAACAGGTTTTCAGGCCTTAGCCTAAAACATTATTATTTTTGGGCTAATGCTAGTCGGCTTCATTGTCTGGCCATGACGAGTCGGATTTTAATTGTTTGCATACCTTAGTAACCTCCAGGTCATGTGACCCAGTTACAAAAAAACTGTGTTGAAACTGTGCAGGGACTGTGTTCCTGGAGTTCTGCTGCCAGTTAGAAACTGTCCGGCTAGTCTCAGAAGTTCAAGTTCGACTCCAGGGGAAGAGAGTAAAGAAATCTAACACAATTAAGTTTTAAGCAGTACCATGTTTTATACCAATAAACAATAAACAATAATAATAATAATAATAATAATAATAATAATAATAAAGAAAAACCCAAAGGAAGCCTCCTACCAGCCCAACCAGAGCAGAGAAGGTTCAGTTCAGTTCCAGGCACAAACCTTCGGGCAGGTTACCCAGAGCTTGTTGGGGTTTAGCTCACCATCAAAAACCTGGCCTGTATGAAGAACAGGAGCTGTTAAGTTTCTAGTGTGCACAAATAATCAATAAACCAATAGTAAATAAAACAGGTTGCATTATAAATAGCAGTATTAAAAATCCAATATTGATCAATACCTAACCAGTTCAAAATATAAATTCATTTTAAATAAATAAAATAAGTTATATCAAAATATTTGTCACCAATAGTATGCATCACTGGGTAAAATGCATAGCAGCCACAATAATTAATTGGACTGCATGTTAAAGTCCATTGGGATACACAGCACTACAAAACAATAAAGTTTAGCCCTTGAAATGACTTTACATTCAACATCATTAAAGATCAGCAACACTTACATTCATACTGTAATTCACATCGATTCCATTTCATTTGGCTTATGATATTCAGAGAAAACGGGCATATAAACCAATGCTAACCACTCCAAACAAAATGCATGGGAGGCTTAGCTAGTGCTAGTGCGACTGTTTATATCAAATGCTCCACTCTGTTCAATGCATGGTGGCTCCAGCAGTTCGCTCATATGTTTCGAGATGGGTTGCATTGAAATAAGCGACATGATCATACCAAACGTACCTTGCAGCAGTGTTTTCCCAACTGTGTCCCATTTGCATCTGCCGATGACAAATTACTACTGGGTTTTATGCTACCCTGATTGGCCGCACTGAATCATGTGACTACATGACGTAACCATGCAAAGGCAATTGCGTAATCACTAACACAGCTGAGGACAACATGTAGGGGAGTAATGATTTTATCACCCGGGTTACATCATGGTTATGGTCCTGGATATGGTTATAGTTATGGTCCTGGTAATGGTTATGGTTATGGTTATTGTCCTGGATATGGTTATGATTCTGGTAATGGTCATGGTTATAGTTATGGTCCTGGTAATGGTCATGGTTATGGTTATTGTCCTGGATATGGTTATGATTCTGGTAATGTTCATGGTTATGGTTATGGTCAAAGTTATTGTCCTGGTAATGGTCATGGTTATGGTATTGGTCCAGGTTATGGTCATAGTTATTCTCGTGGTAATGGTCATGGTTATGATCATTGTCCTGGTAATGGTTATAATTATGGTCCTGGTAATGGTTATGGTTATGGTACTGGTAATGGTCATGGTTATGGTTATTGCCCTTTGTAATGGTTATAGTTATGGTTTTAGTTATGGTCCTGGTTATGGTCATGGATAGGGTCCTGATAATGTCCATGGTTATGGTCATGGTCCTGGTTATAGTTATAGTCCTGGTAATGGTTATTACCAGGAGCATAACCATGGTCATGGTTATGCTCCTGGTAATTATCATGGTTATAGTTATGCTCATGGTTATGATTATGGTCATGGTTATAGTTATGGTCATGGTTATGGTTATGGTTATGGGTATGGGTATGGTTATGATCATGGTTATGGTTATTAACCTTTGTAATGGTTATAGTTATGTTCATAGTTATTATCTTGGTAATGGTTATGGTTATGGTTATGGTAATTGTCCTGGTAATGGTTATAGTTATGGTCCTGGTTATGGTTATAGTTATTATCCTGGTAATGGTCATGGTTATGGTTATTGTCCTGGTAATGGTCATGGTTATGATCATTGTCCTGGTAATGGTTATAATTATGGTCCTGGTAATGGTTATGGTTATGGTTCTGGTAATGGTCATGGTTATGGTTATTGTCCTTTGTAATGGTTATAGTTATGGTCATGGGTATGGTCATGGATAGGGTCCTGATAATGTCCATGGTTATGGTCATGGTCCTGGTTATGGTTATAGTTATAGTCCTGGTAATTATCATGGCCATGGTTATGCTCCTGGTAATTATCATGGTTATAGTTATGCTCATGGTTATGATTATGGTCATGGTTATAGTTATGGTCATGGTTATGGTTATGGGTATGGTTATGATCATGGTTATGGTTATTAACCTTTGTAATGTTTATAGTTATGGTCATAGTTATTCTCTTGGTAATGGTTATAGTTATGGTCCTGATTATGGTCATGGTTAGGATCCTGATAATGTTCATGGTTATAGTCATGGTCCTGGTTATGGTTATAGTTATTATCCTGGGTATGGTCATGGTTATGGTTATTGTCCTGGTAATGGTCATGGTTATGGTTATTGTCCTTTGTAATGGTTATAGTTATGGTCCTGATTATGGTCATGGTTAGGATCCTGATAATGTTCATGGTTATAGTCATGGTCCTGGTTATGGTTATAGTTATTATCCTGGTAATGGTCATGGTTATGGTTATTGTCCTGGTAAAGGTTATGGTTATGGTCCTGGTAATGGTTATGGTCCTGGTAATGGTTATGGTCCTGATAATGTTCATGGTTATAGTTATGGTCCTGGTTATGGTTATAGTTATTATCCTAGTAATGGTCATGGTTATGGTTATTGTCCTGGTAATGGTTATAGTTTTGGTCCTGGTAATATGCATGGCTATGGTTATGGTCAGGGAAATTTTCATGGTTATGGTCGTGGTGGTGGTCATGGTCAGCGATGCTCCAGACTGCATTTTGGTAATTCTTCATATTAAATAACTACAGCAGGTAAATCATCTCCTGCTTGTTACAAGCAAAAAGCAATGTAAGTAAATCCTGGAATCTATTAAATAGATTGAGTTTACTAACTGCCTGCATTGTTACTTGTCCTGAAGGTAAATATTTCACCTTTAAGTAGATATGGAAACAGTACTATTGTTAATGAGGTAAAAGCCTCAGAGGCGTTATTATCCCATTACTTAACACCTCCAGATGCCGACTCTAAGGTTGGACTGAAGCTGTCCTGTTATGACAGTTATCCTCGGTTCTTCTTTAGGTTTCTTGTATCTTCTGAAATATTCAATCTGAAGTCAGTAGAACATTTGACCAGACGGATGCAGCTTTAAACTGTTTATGACAGGTAGTTTATTTCTGTGATGAAAGATCTGATACCTTGTCCCACGACGGGGATGGCATCCTCCACAGCAGGAGGCCTAGTCATCCTCTGCTGTCTGAAAAACCTGAACCTACAAGACGCTTCCCAGCAACATCACATAACCCTTCTGAGGATGGCAACAGGAAGTAGCCCAAACATGTCAAAGTAAAAGGTTAAAGACCTTAATTTCCTACCTGTCTCACAAAAAGGAGACAGCATAGACATCTTTGGAGTGGTCAAGCTCAGGGACAGATACGTTTCCTCATAACGTCTGTCGTTGATTCATCATTGTTCTTTCATTGATACCTTCACAACTTTGTCCATGTTTTGCTAACAAGAAACTATAAATATTCTTTAGCTGCCTCCCCTCTCCCGGTCATGGGAACCACTGGTATGAATGTGTGTAAAAGATGCACCAACTCCTCTACTAAGTCGCATTCACCTGATCCATAAATAAATGTACAAGTTTAAAATATTCAGAGGTCAGATTTCTTTTTCCCTAATTTTAACAATGATGGCGGAAAAGTCACGGACATGTTGGGATGGAAAATCAGGACTGGAAGTTTGTCATCTTCAGCCAGATTGCTCTTTGAAAATAGTTTATAAGTCATTGCCCTCCAACCGGCAGTAACATGTAGATGCAGTGGTGGAGAAGAAACCTTCATCCTGAGCTCATAAAGGCAGCAGACATTAATATAAACATCTGTTTTTATCTGAGTTTAGTTACTGTGATAAGCTGGTTTGGAACAGAAGAGGAAGGTGAGGCTGCTGCTTGGAGAATTTTTAATAACACATTTCAGTATTAGAACAGTTTGAGATTTCATTCTAACAGGTAAAAATCATCCAAAACTAACAAAAGAAAAAAGTTTGTTCTGTTTTATAGACTTGGCTATGAACCTAAATCCAACCAAAAACTTTACACAGTCAGCAAATGTTACATCAACACCTTGTTCTTCAAATTATAAAAATAGATCTGGCATCTTCAAATACATATTTACAGTATGAAACATCACAGCCGTCCATGGAGGAGAACAGGTGTGCCCACGCCCAGGTGTGCATACATCCAGCTGTGTGCATGGCCAGGTGTGCATACGTCAGGGTGGTCGCACATGACAGGATTTAATATTTAATTTTAATAAACAGTCAAAACAAAAGAAGAAGAACCCAGCAAATCCACTTCTACTGAGTCCAGGTGAATTTCTCAGATACACAACCCCCCAGCTGTTATGATAAAACGAAGACAATCAAAATTAAATACGAACATACTTTAGAATCTATGGAGGAAGAAAAGCTCCAGAGTAAAATACACATTTATGAATGTTCATTAAACGTGACATTAATTTATTCAAATTGGACATAAATATATGAATAGAGGATTAAAAATATAATCTAAATTTTTAATATAGCTTAAAATACATAAAAACAAATTTTACAGGATTTAATAAATGATTTTATGTGTTGATGATCAAAAGTTTAAATTGAAATTAATTCATCATGCAGATCAGAAAACATGAAATAATTAAACGTGTGTTTACATACATTTAAACAACTTAAAATCACATTTAATTTATTATGAATTTGATCTTTTTTTTATACATTTATTTTCACGTTTAACTACATATTTGATCAATTTTAAATGTATTTGTTACCAATATAAAATAATTAATGACACATTTATTTAATGTGTATTTGCTTTTTTCCCTCCATAAAAACCCAGAAGTCTTCCAGAGGTGAACTCACAGAGGATGACGGAGTCCCCAAAACCAGTTCCAGGAGAGAGTTGCCAAAACCAGGTCCCAGATGGACAGATGGAGGGAACCAGGTCCAGGAGACATGGATGGAGGGAACCATGAAGACATTGGGCGTCAGGCTTTGATTCAGGAAAATCAGAAAACTTTTTCATCACTGGTTTTGGGTCAGAGTGAAGAAGAATATCAGCAGCAGATCTCATCAGACCGGATCAGGTTGGTCCAGCTCCTCTGGCTCCGCCCACCAGGACAGCCCTACATTATATGATCTTTCGACTCTGTAAAGGGAAACTCCAGTTCTGGTCCAGAGTCTGTTAGATGGAGACAGCACAGTTGTTCATGGTCAAAGTGCAGGTAGAGATAAAGTCACATGACATCAATCCTCCGCTGTCACGAACACCACTTGTCTCCATGGAGACGGAAAAAAGGAAGAACGGATGAAGGAAGGCATGAGGACCTGGGGGAAGGAGTTAGCTGAATGATCTGCTGGTCTGTTTTCAGCGTGGAAGAGTTTGGTCCTTGTGTCTGCCCCATCTCCCACCTGCACACCTGCGCAGGTATATGTGCAGCAGAGTGAGCACAGGTGTGCTTAGACCTGCACGCCGCGGCCGTGCATCTGGATGACCTGGGCTCGGAGTGTCTGGATGGCAGCCAGGATCAGCTTTTGGTGGTCCAGGGAGGTGATGCCGAGACTCAGCACATCCCTGTGGACACAGGTGAAGACATTCAGGTAACTCATTTTATTTCTTTCTTTAGTTTATTTGATAGAGACGGTGCATGTTAATGAACATCAATGGCAACAGATGTAAACATGGTGGTTTATAACTAACATCCGTAGTTCCTGGACATACATAAATAATAAACAATAATAGAAAACAATAGAAAGTTTGTAGAATGAAAAAATAAAGCATAAAATATGACAGTGAGACTTAAAATGCTGACACGTTTAACTGGTTTGTTTCTAACCAGAGTTCAAGTTTTAAAACCTGGAAATGTAGGATGTTCTCTTAGTGTTCCAGAATTTACCACCCTTCACGACATGGGTATTTTGTCCAAAGCCAGTTCTTCTGAGGGGAATTTCACTGTGACAAACCTAGAGACAGTCCTGGTCTGAAAAAGTCTGATATGGGAGCCGGTCCACACAGACCCTGAATCAAACATGCATGTTTAAAATGCTCAGAGCTCAGTAGGTTGTATTCATGTTATTGTGGTAAAATGGTTTTCATCAAGTGATTTTATTATTCTGAGCATATTTACTCCTGTTATGGAGCAGCTGGTAAAGCAGTTCTCTGTATGTGAGAGGATCATAGAGTGCAGGAAAGTTCTAGCAGCACAGTCTTTTAAATGGTGTAAGTTTAATTTTACTGTGCTTCACAACTTTTTGTCATGAATCCAAAAGCTTAATGTTAGGTCCAGTTTCACACCAAGATACTTACATTTCTTTACAATTCCAAACATCAAACAGACAGTGTGTTTGCCAGGATATAGAAAGCCATTCATCAATGTGAACCATAACATTGGGGAGAGTATCGGACACATCTTCAGAGCCCATAGGACCAATGTAGAGATACAAAAAACACACCTCGGTAAATAAAAGCACATAATTCAGACATTCACAACATAAGAAAACACATGGCGGGGTGGAGAGGGGTCTCCCATCACAGCTAAGTGTGGACGCAGCTAAACTTGAGAGCATCCAACCAACCATCCGCCCGGGAGTGGAGGGAGAGGAGGAAGGGTCCAACCAAGGCAGTGAAATCATGGGGGAGGTGTGTCTGTAGTAGTGTACGTGAGTGTGCTTGCTTGTGTGCGTAAGTAAGTTTAAGTAAGCAAGCCTGTGAACTCTCCCAGTTCCTTTCTCCAGTCTCTGCCACCAGATGATAGTGGGACGACTGTGGGAGCTGATCCAGGAAAGGTCCACAGCCCGAGCAGATGGGAGGGGGGAGGATGGGGGCAGAGCATCCATCTGCATAACATTCCAGGAGAACTTAATAACCAGCCATCCAAGGCCAGTGCAAGGAGCCAAATTAAGATAACAACATTTGTTTTGGTTCAGGCTAGAGCTGTTTCATCTGCCTTAAGTCTCTCAGTGGTCTCATGGCAACTCCAATTCATCAAAATTTTTGGTCAGTTTCCATCCAGCCAAGCCGACAACTTCTCCAAGTTGGTGTCCACCCCGCGTACGAGCTCTGAACTGCAACCAGCTTGCCATTCTGAGCTAGAATAGCCTCCAGTTTACTATTTAGCTCCTGCAACGCCAAAGTCTGATTGTTCACAGCTCAGCACACACTGGCACAGAAATCCGGCAGCTTGCCAGTGGCCGCCGACCGTGTCTGAATTTTGCAATACACCAGGAAACCGCCCGCTCCAAACAGCAGAAACCCAGTTATCATGAATCCAAATGTATAGATGTCCTCTGCATCCTCAACGGAAAGAATTGTCAGACACATGACTTTCCACACCCCCCAGGAATCCACCACATATCCAGCCGCGAACGTTCCACCAAGACAAACGGGCTCCCCTACGCCTGTTTTTTGGTTCGAATAAATTTGGTCAATTGCATTGAGAGCTCAGCTGATCAGATCCATGGTTCAAGGTGGTTCAGATTTAGAACAGAAATGCAGAGAGAGGCTCAGATAAGACAGGACAAGTAGCAGGACAAAGTGGGGAGGGAGAGAGAATAAAAAGTGTCTTCCTTCATCGAGAGCAGGAAGTGAAAATGTGGACCAGACATATGTGCAATACATAACTTAAGTTGAGTACTGATAATGTAACTATTATAAATCTGCCTTCTGGATTTGTGATTGTGTTATCAATGTTTAGCCTTCTTTTAATAAGAGTTGCTGCGCCTCTTTGCCTAGAATTCTAACAAGCTGAGTACACGTGGAAACTGGGCTGTTGAAAGAAGATCTATTGTTGAGTTTGATAAATGAGCATCCTGAAAGAGGATGACGTCTGCCTTCATCTCCTGCAGCTGATTGAAAATCTTTAACCAAAATCAAAACCAAAAGTTTTAATAAAAAACTTTCAATGATGTCATGGCATCTTAATGAAGTTCGCCATGGTGCCACGGTCTCGCCCTGCAGCGCAGTGCAACAGTTTTCACCGGATATCATCACCAACTTGTTTTCTGCTGCCTGACCCAGTTTGGACCCAGTAATGTCCAAAACATCAGAGAACTGGGTCTTCTGGTAAAAGACATGACTTCCTGTCGCTAGGGGGCGTGGCCAATTTGTAATCCAATTATTGACATTTAGAAGTGTTTGGGATGGGACTGGCATCATACATGAGAAATTTAGTGCAAATATCTTGTTTTACGTAGCAGTTATATTAATTTCATTTTTCATGGCAAGACACCAAACTTTGAGGCCCCACACCTGCTATACCGTTCCTGCTTTGAGAAAGTTTTTGATAACTTTAATCACAAATGCCTTCTGAACATACTGAACAATTTTTATATCAGTACAATAAAAAATATAGGAGGAATTCATTCAATGGCAACATTAGTAAAATGTGATTTTGACACAACAGTCCCCAGTACCTCAAAATATCACATTCTTCAGATTTGTTTGGGAGCTTTGGCAAAATTTGGCAAGGTTTTGGACATGTTCAGGTCCCCAATTGGGCGGCGTAGCTCAGGGGGCAGAGTGGTCATCTTGTAGAACTGAGGGTTGCCAGTTCGATCCTCGGCCTGTCGAGCTCATGTCGAGGTGTCCCTGAGTAAGACACCGAACCCCACGAATGGGTCGTGGTTGGCGCCTTGCATGGCAGCTTCCGCCATCAGTGTGTGAAGGTGTGTGTGAATGGGTGAATTTTATGTATGATGTAAAGTGCTTTGGGTAAAAACCTCATATAAATACAGACCATTTACCATTACTATAAAATGCTATTTATTTGTGAGAAGAAAAAGAATATGGAAGATAAATGAACACTTGCATTTTAAACAGGTCTTCGCATCGCGTTCGGTTGGGCTCGGGCCTAAATAAATAAATAATAAGAATTAAATAAAACTGATAATAAAATATATAAAAATAAATAAATAATAGTAAATCAATAAAATAACAACAGACTGGAGGTGGTTCGTCAGACTGCAGGGGGGCATCATAAAAAGTTTCTTCTTTCACAAATGCCCAATAAAAGATCTGCTCTGTCTCCAGTTGCTTAGCAACCACAGCTGAAGACACTTACTGTACGGTCATCCGAGCCACAGACTCTAGATAGCAGTATCCTGCTGCAGTGAAGTTGTCCTTGTACCGGCCCATGTCCACGGCATCCAGCCACTCTCCCACCGAGCTGAGGGACGGAAAGGTGGGCAGCGGCCGCTCCGCCAAAGTGATGGATGAACTCAGAGTCCTGCAGGAGCAGAGATCGGTTAGTCAGTTCTGTTCCCATCTGTCTGCTCTCTGAGCCGGACAGAAGCCGACATACCTGCGGGCCAATGTGGAAGAACTGATGCCATCTGGGGAGCGGATGCTCTGACTGAGGGCTGAGTGGACGTGGCTGAAGCTGGGACGCTCCGTCCTCTCCTTTTGCCAGCAATCCAGCATCAGCTGGTGGAGGTGGGGGGGACAGTTGACTGGAGCTGGCAGCCGGAAGCCATCCTCAATGGCCTTGATCACCTGGATACACAGGAAGACAGATTACTCACAACTATACTGGCTTCTGATTACTGGTTACTGGCTACTGGCTTCTGGTCACTGGCTACTGGTTACTTGTTACTGGCTTCTGGTTACTAGTTACTAGTTACTTGTTACTGGCTTCTGGTTACTGGGTACTTGTTACTGGCTACTGGCTACTGGTAACTGGTTACTAGTTTCTTGTTACTGGCTTCTGGTAACTGGCTACTGGTTACTGGTTACTGGTTACTAGTTACTAGTTACTTGTTACTGGCTTCTGGTTACTGGCTACTGGTTACTGGTTACTAGTTACTTGTTACTGGCTACTGGTAACTGGCTACTGGTTACTTGTTACCGGCTACTGGTTACTTGCGTCTATTTACTGGTTACTAGTTACTTGTTACTGGCTTCTGGTTACTAGTTACTGGTTACTGGTTACAGGTTACTTATTACTGGCTACTACCTACTTGTTACTGGCTACTGGTTACTTGTTATTGGCTTCTGGTTACTGGTTACTAGCTACTTGTTACTGGTTATTGGCTACTGGTTACTAGTTACTGGCTTCTGGCTACTGGTTACTGGTTAGTGGTTACTGGCTACTGGCTTCTGGTTACTGGATACTAGTTACTTGTTACTTGTTACTTGTTACTGTCTACTAGTTATTGGTTAGTGGTTATTGGCTACTGGTTACTTGTTACTGGTTACTGGTTACCAGTTACTTGTTACTGACTACTGGTTATTGGTTAGTGGTTATTGGCTACTGGCTACTTGTTACTGGCCACTGGTTATTGGTTGCTGGTTATTGGCTACTGGTTACTTGTTACTGGTTACTGGTTACCAGTTACTTGTTACTGACTACTGGTTACTGGCTACTGGTTACTGGTTACTGGCTACTGGTTACTGGTTACTGGCTTCTGGTTACTGGTTAGTGGTTACTGGCTACTGGCTTCTGGTTACTGGATACTAGTTACTTGTTACTTGTTACTGTCTACTAGTTATTGGTTAGTGGTTATTGGCTACTGGTTACTGGTTACTGGCTACTGGTTACTTGTTACTGGCTACTGGCTACTGGCTACTGGCTTCTGGTTACTGGTTAGTGGTTACTGGCTACTGGCTACTGGCTTCTGGTTACTGGCTACTAGTTACTTGTTACTGGCTACTTGTTACTGGCTACTGGCTACTGGTTACCTGTTACTGGTTACTTGTTACTGGCTACTGGTTACTTGTTACCAGTTACTTGTTACTGGCTACTGGTTACTGGCTTCTGTTTACTAGTTACTAGTTACTTGTTACTGGCTTCTGGTTAGTAGTTACTGGTTACGGGTTACTTGTTACTGGCTACTGCTTACTTGTTACTGGCTACTGGTTACTTGTTATTTGCTTCTGGTTACTAGTTACTGGCTTCTGGTTACTGGTTACTGGCAACTGGTTATTGGTTACTGGATTATGGCTACTGGTTAAGTGTTACTGGTTACTGGCTACTGGTTACTGGTTACCGGTTACCGGTTACTTGTTACTGGCTACTGCTTACTGCTTACTTGTTACTGGCTACTGCTTACTTGTTATTCACTTCTGGTTACTAGTTACTGGCTACTAGTTACTGGCTACTGGCTACTGGTTACTGGCTGCTGGTTACTTGTTACTGGCTACTGGTTATTGGTTACTGGCTACTGGTTACTGGGTACTGGTTACTGGGTACTGGTTACTTGTTACTGGTTACTTGTTGCTGGCTACTGGTTACTGGCTTCTGTTTACTGGTTACTAGTTACTAGTTACTTGTTACTGTCTTCTGGTTACTTGTTATTGGCTTCTGGTTACTGGTTACTGGCTACTTGTTACTGGTTACTGGCTACTGGTTACTAGTTACTAGTTACTGGCTTCTGGCTACTGATTACTGGCTACTGGTTACTTGTTAGTGGCTACTGGTTACTTGTTACTGGTTACTGGTTACTTGTTACTGGTCACTGGTCACTGGTTACTGGCTACTGGCTACTGGCTAATGGTTAGCGGTTACAAGTTACTTGTTACTGACTACTGGTTACTGGTTACTGGCTACTGGTTACTGGTTACTGGCTACTTGTTACTTGTTACTGGTTACTTGTTACTGGCTACTGGTTACAGGTTACTTGTTACTGGTTGCTGGTTACTTGTTACTGGCTACTGGTTACTGGCTGCTGGTTACTTGTTAGTGGCTACTGGTTATTGGCTACTAGTACTCTGATCAGAGATTGACAGGTGATGTTATCTGGTGTGAGCCAGAATAAGTTATTATTTGCAACATTAGATGAACGTAAACGTAACAAGAGCGTAATGACTTCACGCAAGTTTACTTGTAAACATAATTCTCTATAAGACGACATGTACAGATAACTGTCTGTAAACATAATGCTTACAAACACACGGTGTCCTTGTCTGAAAAATTTTCAGCAACACCCAGAAGTCTCAGCACCATCTCTCAATATTTGATGACCCCAGGAAACTGAAAGCAGGAGGCTGATTGGCTGTAACGCCCCTCTGCAAATATACCAGCTCAGTGGATGGTTTGTGTCTTCTTCATCCTCCTCGCCATCAAACTAACGTTGTCTGTGATAAATCCGCCTTACCCACTCCAAGAAATACAATCACCTGAGAGGAGGCAATAAAGTCACAGCATAATCACACATCTGACAGCCGTCAGCAGCGTTATTTCATAACCCCCCCCATCAGACTAAAGAGCATTAATAAAATGCTTTTCAGTCTTTGACATTTTCCATTTAATCAGAGCGGTGGGGAAAGGCCACGTCAGATCACAGGTGGACAGCCCACCAACCATCCTGCTCTCATATAATGTAGCAGTTTAAAGTGGATTAATATCCTGGCCGGAAACAAGCTCAACCTCCGACGGAGAGGAAACTTTCTCCTGCTACATGACGGCTTCCTCGTGCACATTCATTCTGCACATTACAAAGTCATGCTGATAATCTGATTCAATGCTGCTGCATACAGAGGAGGCTTTACAACCCAACACCGAAACATCACGTCCAGATAAAACCAGAATCCCATGAATATATTCTACTTCCAGTAGGAGATCAACAACATATCAGAGGATGAAACTGAGACATTTCACCATGTGATAGGAAATATGAGCTGATAGTGAATCTGATGCAGCAACAAGTCTGGAAAAAGTAGTTCCAGGGTGATGTTCGGCACGGTGTAAAAAGTAGTTCCAAAGTGATGTTCAGCATGGTGGAAAAAGTAGTTCCAGGGTGATGTTCAGCATGGTGGAAAAAGTAGTTCCAGGGTGATCAGCATGGTGTAAAAAGTAGTTCCAGGGTGATGTTCAGCACAGTGGAAAAAGTAGTTCCAGGGTGATCAGCATGGTGTAAAAAGTAGTTCCAGGGTGATGTTCAGCATGGTGTAAAAAGTAGTTCCAGGGTGATGTTCAGCACGGTGGAAAAACTAGTTTCAGGGTGATGTTCAGCATGGTGGAAAAAGTAGTTCCAGTGTGATGTTTGGCAAGGTGGAAAAAGTAGTTCCAGTGTGATGTTCGGCACGGTGGAAAAACTAGTTCCAGGGTGATGTTCAGCAGGGTGTAAAAAGTAGTTCCAGTGTGATGTTTGGCACGGTGTAAAAAGTAGTTCCAGGGTGATGTTCAGCACGGTGGAAAAACTAGTTTCAGTGTGATGTTCAGCAGGGTGTAAAAAGTAGTTCCAGTGTGATGTTTGGCAAGGTGGAAAAAGTAGTTCCAGTGTGATGTTCGGCACGGTGGAAAAACTAGTTTCAGGGTGATGTTCAGCAGGGTGTAAAAAGTAGTTCCAGTGTGATGTTTGGCAAGGTGGAAAAAGTAGTTCCAGTGTGATGTTCGGCACGGTGGAAAAACTAGTTTCAGTGTGATGTTCAGCAGGGTGTAAAAAGTAGTTCCAGTGTGATGTTTGGCAAGGTGAAAAAAGTAGTTTCAGGGTGATGTTCAGCAGGGTGTAAAAAGTAGTTCCAGGGTGATGTTCAGCACTGTGGAAAAACTAGTTTCAGTGTGATGTTCAGCAGGGTGTAAAAAGTAGTTCCAGTGTGATGTTTGGCACGGTGTAAAAAGTAGTTCCAGGGTGATGTTTGGCAAGGTGGAAAAAGTAGTTCCAGGGTGATGTTCGGCACGGTGGAAAAAGTAGTTCCAGGGTGATGTTCAGCAGGGTGTAAAAAGTAGTTCCAGGGTGATGTTCGGCAAGGTGGAAAAAGTAGTTCCAGGGTGATGTTCAGCACGGTGGAAAAACTAGTTCCAGTGTGATGTTTGGCACAGTGTAAAAAGTAGTTCCAATGTGATGTTTGGCACGGTGTAAATAGTAGTTCCAGTGTGATGTTTGGCACGGTGTAAAAAGTAGTTCCGAGGCTGAGTTCCATCAGAAAAGCAGACAGAAGAGGTGGGAGTGACGGCCGCCCATGCTGACACAAACTAACAGTTTGGAGGTGAAGAGCAGCAGGATCCTATCAGCTGCAGACTCCTGGAAAAAGCCAGATTTTTCCACGATTTTCAGCACTTCAGGAACCAACGGTGGGTCAGCGCTCACTTAGCAGGAAACAGGATTGGTGATGGAGCTGAGGAGTGCTTGCAAAGAGGGGCTTAGACCCTGCAGAAGCCCTCAGAGGCTCTCTTAATAAGATCCCTACTGTTCGGGTTCTGGAACCAAAGGGAGGAAAAGTCCAGATGCTTACTTATAAAGAGGTGTACAGAACAAAGGAACTCACATCCTGGTTGCCCATGTCCCAGTAGGGCCTCTCTCCGAAGGACATGACCTCCCACATGACAATGCCGAAGCTCCAGACGTCGGAGGCAGAGGAGAAGCGATGGAACTGGATGGCCTCTGGAGCGGTCCACAGAACCACGCTCTTCCCTCCATGCTGCAGGAGAAAACACACCAGCAGGTGAAGCAGGAGGTCACACAGGTGGGCGTCAACATGCTAGCAAGGAGGAGGAGGAGGAAGAGGAGGAGGAACCAGAGTCCATTTCCTCCTGAAACCCTGATGGTCCGAACAGGAACGTTCGGATTGTCTTCACTTTCTACATGCTGATGAAGATGATGGAGGGATGAAGGCGATGGAGGGATGAAGATGACGGAGGGATGAAGACGATGGAAGGATGAAGACGAAGGAGAGATGAAGACGATGGAGGGATGAAGATGACGGAGGGATGAAGATGACGGAGGGATGAAGACGATGGAAGGATGAAGACGATGGAAGGATGAAGACGATGGAAGGATGAAGATGACGGAGGGATGAAGACGATGGAGGGATGAAGATGACCTCATGTAACCAGGGCATTGACTTGATGCCTCTGGTCTTCTCACCATCTTCTTCCTCCGTGATAAACAGATTCTTCTCTGCTGGTTTTGCTGGAACCTCTTAGACGTCCCACTGGTTTTCCCCAGGGTTCTGTGCTGGTTCTTCCCAGTGGGAACTGCTTATTATTTACCTCTTTTCCCCTTGGAAGTATTTTCCATTGGTATAACATGTCTCCTGCTCCCTGGGTGATGTCCAGTTCTATTTGTCCAGTAAAACCAGTTCCACCAGCACCCCTCATTCCCTCTTCACTTCTCATTTACATTCACATAGTTACGTAGTTTATGTCTCATTCTTCATTCATTTCCTGCACCACTGAGTCTGCAATAGCATCACAGGGAAGCTGGAGTCTATGCCAGTAATTAGCAGGCAAGAGGCAGGTACACCTGGACACGTACACCTGGACAAGTACACCTGGACAGGTACACCGGGACAAGTACACCTGGACAAGTACATCTGGACAGGTACATCTGGACAAGTACACTTGGACAGGTACACCTGGATAGGTACATCTGGACAGGTACACCTGGACAAGTACATCTGGACAGGTACACCTGGATAGGTACATCTGGACAGGTACACCTGGACAAGTACACCTGGACAGGTACATCTGGACAGGTACACCTGGATAGGTACATCTGGACAGGTACACCTGGACGAGTACACCTGGACAGGTACATCTGGACAGGTACATCTGGACAAGTACATCTGGACAGGTACACCTGGATAGGTACATCTGGACAAGTACACCTGGACAGGTACATCTGGACAGGTACACCTGGATAGGTACATCTGGACAGGTACACCTGGACAAGTACACCTGGACAGGTACATCTGGACAGGTACACCTGGACAGGTACATCTTGGCAGGTACAGCTGGACAAGTGCACCTGGACAAGTGCACCTGGACAGGTACATCTGGACAGGTACACCTGGACAAGTACATCTGGACAGGTACATCTGGACAGGTACACCTGGACAGGTACACCTGGACAAGTACACCTGGACAAGTACATCTGGACAGGTACATCTGGACAGGTACATCTGGACAGGTACACCTGGATAGGTACATCTGGACAAGTACACCTGGACAGGTACATCTGGACAGGTACACCTGGATAGGTACATCTGGACAGGTACACCTGGACAAGTACACCTGGACAGGTACATCTTGGCAGGTACAGCTGGACAAGTGCATCTGGACAGGTACATCTGGACAGGTACACCTGGACAGGTACACCTGGACAAGTACACCTGGACAAGTACATCTGGACAGGTACATCTGGACAAGTACACTTGGACAGGTACACCTGGACAAGTACATCTGGACAGGTACACCTGGACAAGTACATCTGGACAGGTCGCCAGTCCATCACAGGGCCAACACAGAGAGACAAGCAAGTCTCCAATAAAGATGATGATGATGATGATGATGATTATAACATATTAAGTTGTTTTCTAATTAAAATTTTAAATTTATTTGGTTGGTGTTAGAACAGGAAATGGGAAGAGTCCAACTGAACCAGTGTTTCTCCACGGTCCCCTCACCAAAGTGGTGTAGATGGCCTCGATCTTGTCCTCCTGAAGAGGTCTGAACCCGGACACTTTGCAGCTCAGGTTGGAGTTCACCAGAACCTGCAGGGAGGAAACCGGGTTAGTACAGAAGAGTTTTCAGAGTCCGGCCAGGTCAATGGTCATAAAATACGTCAGGAGAAGCAGGTGCAGGAACCGGACTCATCCATCCACCCGCTGCCTCACCTTGTGAGCAGCCAGTCGTTTGTGCACGAAGCCCATCTCAGTGAGGTACTTCATCCCGGACGCCACTCCGGTCAGCATGTCCATCAGCTGCATCACAGTCAGCTGTCCTTCATGTTTCTGAGGGACAAACAGAAGAAGATGGAGGGTAAAAATCCAGAAGCTAGTACATGTTCTTCTGGACCAATGTAAAAGCAATTAATTCCTATCATTAGCAGGACCACAGAGCAGCCTGTTCTCCATCCTCCTTTTCACTTTAATGACCCTCAGACGGCTGCTGGGAATTTATAAAAAAGCCCAACAAGGTAGAAACGGGATTTCATTTTATAGAAAGAAGAAACAGACCGATGGAGGAATCTTACCCTCAGGAAGGAATCTAGGGCGCCATTCAACATGCTCTCTTCAATGATCATCATCGTGTTTCCTGCATAGACACCAAGAGCACCATAAAGTCAGAATCCATGCAGGGGGGTGGGGGTCCAGAGACCACGCCCCCCTCTCACAACTTGTCAAATACCACGCCCCCTCACCAAACCAGTGAAATACCACACCCCCAATCCAACCTCCTTATCCCAAGACATGAAAAGGCTGGAAACAACAGTGACGTTAAACATGAAAACGTCTTAAAAAATACTTTTTAAAAAATATGTAAAGCAGTAATAAATGTGGCAGCATCAGTTCCTAAACCTGTACATCTGCTGCCCGCCTACAGAACACACACATGCATGCACACGCACACACACACACTCACAAACACACGCACACACACATGCACACACGCACACACACACGCACACACACATGCATGCATGCACACACACATGCCTGACTATCACTTAATTATGACGTCCCATCTTGTTTGAATTCATGCTTGTGTTGTTCTTCCTCTCAAATGTAAGTCGCTTTGGATAAAAGCGTCTGCTAAATGACTGTAGAATAGAATAGAATAGAATGCATGCATGCACACATGCACAAACACACACATGCATGCACACACGCACACTCACAAACACACACACACGGATGCACACATGCACACGCACACACACATGCATGCACACATGCACAAACACACACATGCATGCACACGCACACACACACACTCACAAACACACGCACACACACACACACACACTCACAAACACACGCACACACACACGCACACACGCACACACACATGCCTGACTATCACTTAATTATGACGTCCCATCTTGTTTGAATTCATGCTTGTGTTGTTCTTCCTCTCAAATGTAAGTCGCTTTGGATAAAAGCGTCTGCTAAATGACTGTAGAATAGAATAGAATGCATGCATGCACACATGCACAAACACACACATGCATGCACACACGCACACTCACAAACACACACACACGGATGCACACATGCACACGCACACACACATGCATGCAAACACACACACTCACAAACACAAACACACGCACACACACATGCACACACGCACACACATATGCACACCCACGCACACACAGACAGAAATGCACACATGCACACACAAACACATGCTCACCATCAAGCCTCCTGAAATCATCTTCATCCTCCTCTTCCTCTCTTTCCCCCTTTAAGTTTTCCTTCATCTTATTTTTGCTTTGTGGGACCTGAACCTGGACCAGGTTCTTCACCACCACCAAACAGAAACTGCTGTTTGTTTCCTTTCTGCTGTCATGTATGGATTTCCTCCTTCCTCCCAGCTCACCTGTGGTGATGACCCCCTCCAGCCGGATGATGTTGGTGTGGTCGAACTGGCCCAGGATGGGGGCCTCGCTGAGAAAGGAGCGGCGCTGTTTGTCCGAGCACCCGGCCCTCAGAGTCTTGATGGCCACAGGAAGTTCCCTCTTACTGGGCAGCTTCAGGCAGCCGCGACACACCTCCCCAAAGTCACCTGTGGGCGGGTGGCAGGTGGAGATCAGAGATGGACGGGAGGATGGAGCAGAAAGCTGAGACTCTGACTTCACAAACAGACCAAAGAAAAGACAAGGATCTGAACCTAGAACTAGATCTAGACCTGGATCTGGACATTGACACTCATTTAGAAACTGGAAATATCTGCTGCTGTTACAGGAGAAAGTCTCAGTGTCCACAGGTGTTCTTTATCTCCTCCAGAACCAGCTAAAAGAGACAGGTGAGGACCTCGAACCAGCTGAGATGCACAGGTAAGAACTTCTTTTGTCTGATGACGTTTCAGACTCTGAGTTGGTCTTCAAGAAGCTGACCTGATTGGTCATATCTCAGACTGACGGACCATCAGGGTTTCAGGAGGAAATCAGATTCTGGTTCCTCCTCCTCCTCCTTATGCTTCCCAGAAAAGAACGGGTTAAAGTTCAGATGAAGATGTCAGTGACAGAAAGTAGGAGACATTCCCAAACATCACTTAGCTGGATCAGATGATCTGGTTGGATCTGATCCAGAATATGTTCTGTTTCTGGACAAATCATCACCAGCTGGAATCAGGATAGATGTGGAATATTGCTTGGAATGATGTCGTTAATGGTGCCAGGAATGATGCCGGGAATGATGCCAAGAGTGATGCTTGCAATGGTGCCAGGAACATTGCTGTGAATGATGTTGGGAATGTGGGATCAAGTCTCTTTTATACGTATGTGTGGGGGCGGATTGGCTCAGCAAAGTAGAGCGGTCGTCTTGTAACCCGACAGTTGCCGGTTCGATCCTTGACCAAGTGGAGTTCATTTCGAGGTGTCCTTGGGCAAGACAGCGAACCCTTAATTGCTCCTGATGGTTCGTGGTTGGCAGCTTCCGCCATCAGTGTGTGAATGAGTGTGTGAATGTGTGTTTGATGAGAAGCGCTTTGGGTATCATCCCAGGTACAGTAAAGTGCTATATAAATACGGACCATTTACCATTTTAACATATAAAACCTTAACGCTGTCAAACGTTGTCAGAACCTGCATTAAAGACCTAATCAGAGATTTTAGTTTGACTTCAGTTTCAGGAGAAATTCTTTTTTTCTTCTTTTCCATCCCTCTGAGGACGAACACCGTCAGTTTCTAGGTGATTTCTAAACAGGTGTGTTTTTCCATATATGGTCATGAAGGTGTTTCTGCCTGTAAATGACCAGGAATGTTCAGGAACATGGAGGACTGCAATGTGTGGGATTCATTACCAAGTCAGACGGACTGACCTGTTCATGGTGGATAAAAACAGATTTGCTTAAATTTGACTGGAGGATAAAGTTGGGACCAGTTTCTATGAGGAGAGATGCTTCTGAAGGAAACCGGGTATAAGGACGTCCCATCACCAAGCTTCACATGTGAACACAGATTCTTCTGAAGACAAAAACTTCAGCAAATTCTGAAGATGTAATAATGGACATTTGGACTTCGTCTCTCCTTATGTCTGCTCACCTGTGTGGATGATCCTCTCGATCTTGATGCTCTGGTTGTCCAGCTCCTTGGCAAAGGCGTGGACGGCCTGCAGCAGGTCCTCACAGGTTTCTGGGTCGATGTAGGTCCTCCGTGTTGGGATCTTAACTAAAACCAGAAGGAAGAACTTCAGAAAACAAGCACACAAAACCATGATCTTCAGGAGGCCACGCCCCCTACAAACCTACCTGGATCTGTCAACCACATCCTTCATCCATCCATCCATCCATCCATCCATCCATCCATCCATCCATCCATCCTTCGTTCCACCCATCCATCCATCCATCCATCCTTCGTTCCACCCACCCACCATCCATCCATCCGCCATCCATCCTTCATCCATCCATCCATCCGTCCATCATCCATCCATCCCTCCATCCATCCATCCTTCAATCATCCATCCATCCCTTCATCCATCCTTCAATCATCCAT